>NC_041214.2:58239059-58301225 GCF_002837175.3 Physeter macrocephalus
CTTTAATGATTAGTGATGTTGAGCATCCTTTCATGTGTTTGCTGGCAATCTGTATATCTTCTTTGGAGAAATGTCTGTTTACGTCTTCTGCCCATTTTTTGATTGGGTTTTTGGTTTTTTTGATACTGAGCTGCATGAGCTGCTTGTAAATTTTAGAGATTAATTCGTTGTCAGTTGCTTCATTTGCAAATATTTTCTCCCATTCTGAGGATTGTCTCTTCATCTTGTTTATGGTTTCCTTTGTGGTGCAAATCTTTTAAGTTTCATGAGGTCCCATTTATTTATTTTTTTTTTTTATTTCCATTTCTCTAGGAGGTGGGTCAAGGAGGATCTTGCTGTGATTTATGTCACAGAGTGGTCTGTCTATGTTTTCCTCTAAGAGTTTTGTAGTGTCTGGCCTTACATTTCGGCCTTTAATCCATTTTGAGTTTATTTTTGTGTATGGTGTTAGGAAAAGTTCTAATTTCATTCTTTTACATGTAGCTGTCCAGTTCTCCCTACACCACTTATTGAAGAGGGTGTCTGTTTTCCATTGTATATTCTTGCCTGTTTTATCAAAGATAAGGTGATCATATGTGTATGGGTTTATCTCTGGGCTTTTATCCTGTTCCATTGATCTCTATTTATGTTTTTGTGCCAGTACCATACTGTCTTGATGACTGTAGCTTTGTAGTATAGTCTGAAGTCCATGAGCCTGATTCCTCCAGCTCCATTTTCCTTTCTCAAGATTGCTTTGGCTATTTTGGGACTTTTGAGTTTCCATACAAATTGTGAAATTATTTGTTCTAGTTCTGTGAAAACTGCCCTTGGTAGTTTGACAGGAATTGCATTGACTGTGTAGATTGCTTTGTGTAGTACAGTCATTTTCACAATGTTGATTCTTCCAATCCAAGAACATGGTATATCTCTCCATCTGTTTGTATCGTCTTTAATTTCTTTCAGCAATGTCTTATAGTTTTCTGCACACAGGTCTTTTGTCTCCTTAGGCAGGTTTATTCCTAGGTATTTTATTCTTTTTGTTGCAGTGGTAAATGAGAATGTTTCCTTAATTTCTCTTTCTGAGTTTTCATCATTAGTGTATAGGAATGCAAGAGATTTCTGTGCATTAATTTTATATCCTGCTACTTTACCAAATTCACTATTAGCTCTAGTAGTTTTCTCTTAGCATCTTTAGGGTACTCTGTGTATCTTGTCATCTGCAAACAGTGACAGCTTTATTCTGGAGGGTTTTTATCATAAATGGGCATTGAATTTTGTCAAAAGCTTTTTCTACACCTCTTGAGATGATCATATGATTTTTATCCTTCAATTTGTTAATATGGTGTATCACGTTGATTGATTTGCATATATTGAAGAATCTTTGCATTGCTGGGATAAAGTCCACTTGATCATGGTGTATGATCCTTTTACTGTGCTGTTGGATTCTGTTTGCTAGTATTTTGTTGAGTATTTTTGCATCTATGTTTATCATTGATATTGGCCTGTAGTTTTCTTTCTTTGTGACATCTTTGTCTGGTTTTGGTATCAGGGTGATGGTGGCCTCATAGAATGAGTTTGGGAGTGTTCATCCCTCTGCTATATTTTGGAAGAGTTTGAGAAGGATAGGTGTGAGCTCTACTCTAAATGTTTGATAGAATTTGCCTGTGAAGGCATCTTGTCCTGGGTTTCTGTTTGTTGGAAGATTTTTCATTCTATTTCGTTTATTTCTGATCTGATCTTTATGATTTCTTTCCTTCTGCTAACTTTGGGGTTTTTTTGTTCTTTCTTTAATTTCTTTAAGTGTAAGTTTAGGTTGTTTATTTGAGTTGTTCTTGTTTCTTGAGGTAGAATTGTATTGCTATACACTTCCCTCTTAGAACTGCTTATGCTGCATCCCATAGGTTTTGGGTAGTCATATTTTACACAGTTTCAATTTCAGTGCTTGTGATTGGTCTGTTTATATTTTCTGTTGCTTCCTGGTTCAATCTTGGAAGGTTGTGCTTTTCTAAGAATGAATCCATTTTTTCCAGGTTGTCCATTTTATTGATATATAGTTGCTTGTAGTAATCTCTCATGATCTTTTGTATTTCGGCAGTGGCAGTTGTTACTTCTCCTTCTTCATTTCTAATTCTATTGCTTTCAATCTTCTCCCTTTTTTTCTTGATGAGTCTGGCTAATGGTATATCAATTTGAGTAGTGTATTGTTTAGCCTCCATGTATTTGTATTTTTTACAGATTTTTCCCTTTAATTGATATCTAGTCTCATAACATTGTGATCAGAAAAGATACTTGATATGATTTCAATTTTCTTAAATTTACCACGGCTGGACTTGTGACCCAGGATATGATCTATCCTGGAGAATGTTCCATGAGCACTTGAGAGGAAAGTTTATTCTGTTGTTGTTGGATGGAATGTCCTATAAATATCAATTCAGTCCGTGTTGTTTAATGTGTCATTTAAAGCTTGGGTTTCCTTATTTATTTTCATTTTGGATGATCTTTCCATTGGTGAAAATGGGGTAATAAAGTCCCCTACTATGATTGTGTTACTGTTGATTTCCCTTTTTATAGCTGTTAATATTAGCCTTATGTATTGGGGTGCTCCTATGTTGGGTGCATAAATATTTACAATTGTTATATCTTCTTCTTGGATTGATCTGTTGATCAATTATGTAGTGTCCTTCTTTGTCTCTTGTAATAGTCTTTATCTTAAAGACTATTTTGTCTGATATGAGAATTGCTACTCCAGCTTTTTTTTTTTGATTTTCATTTGTATGGAGTATCTTTTTCCATCCCCTCACTTTCAGTCTGGATGTGTCCCGAGGTCTGAAGTGGGTCTCTTGTAGACTGCATATATACGGGTCTTGTTTTTGTATCCATTCAGCTAGTCTATGTCTTTTGGTTGGAGCATTTAATCCATTTCCATTTTATATATGGGTCTTGTTTTTGTGTCCATTCAGCCAGTCTATGTCTTTTGGTTGGAGCATGTAATCCATTTACATTTAAGGTAGTTATCGATATGCATTTTCCTCCTACCATTTTCTGAATTGTTTTGTTTGTTATTGTAGGTCTTTTCCTTCTCTTGTATCTCCTGCCTAGAGATGTTCCTTTAGCATTTATTGTAAATCTGGTTTGGTGGTGCTGAATTCTCTTAGCTTTTGCTTGTTTGTAAAGGTTTTAATTTTTCTGTGAAATCTGAATGAGATCTGTGCCGGGTAGAATAATCTTGGTTGTAGGTTTTTCCCTTTCATCACTTTAAATATGTCCTGCCTCTCCCTTCTGGCTTGCAGAATTTCTGCTGGAAGATCAGCTGTTAACCTTATGGGGAATCCCTTGTATGTTATTTGTTCTTTTTCCCTTACTGCTTTTAATATGTATTTTTTTGTATTTACTTTTTGATAGTTTGATTAATATGTGTCTTGTGTTTCTCCTTGGATTTATCCTGTATGAGACTCTCTGCACTTCCTGGATTTGATTGACTATTTCCTTTCCCATATAAGGGAAGTTTCCAACTATAATGTCTTCAAATATTTTCTCAGTCCCTTTCTTTTTCTCTTCTTCTTCTGGGACCCCTATAATTTGAATGTTGGTGCAGTTAATGTTGTCCCAGAGGTCTCTGACACTGTTGTCAGTTCTTTTCATTCTTTTTTCTTTATTCTGCTCTGCAGTAGTTATTTCCACTATTTTATCTTCTAGGTCACTTCTCTGTTCTTCTGCCTCAGTTATTCTGCTATTGATTCCTTCTAGAGAGTTTTTAATGTCATTTATTGTGTTGTTCATCATTGTTTATTTGCTCTTTAGTTCTTCTAGGTCCTTGTTAAACCTTTCTTGTATTTTCTGCATTCTATTTCCAAGATTTTGGATCATCTTTACTGGCATTACTCTGAATTCTTTTTCAGATAGACAACCTATTTCCTCTTCATTTGTTAGGTCTGGTCGGTTTTTACCTTGCTCCTTCATCTGCTGTGTGTTTCTCTGTCTTCTCATTGTGCTTAACTTACTGTGTTTGCGGTCTCCTTTTCCCAGGCTGCAGGTTCATAGTTCCTGCTGTTTTTGGTGTCTGCCCCCAGTGGCTATGTTTGGTTCAGTGTGTTGTGTAGGCCTCCTGGTGGAGAGGAATGGTGCCTGTATTCTGGTGCATGAGGCTGGATCTTGTCTTTCTGGTGGGGAGGACTGCATCCGGTGGTGTTTTTTTGGGGTATTTGTGACCTTAGTATGATTTTACACAACCTCTCTGTTAATGGGTGGGGTTGTGTTCCTGTCTTGCTAGTTGTTTGGCTTAGGATGTCCAGCACTGTAGCTTGCTGGTCGTTGAGTGGAGTTGGGTCTTAGAGTTGAGATACAGATCTCTGGGAGAGCTTTCACTGTTTGATATTATGTGGAGCTGGGAGGTCTCTGGTGGATCAATGTCCTGAACTCTGCTCTCCCACTTTAGAGACACAGGCCTGACACTGGGCTGGAGCACCACGACCCTGTCAGCCACATGACTCAGAAGAAAAGAGAAAAAATAAAGACAGAAAGAAAAATTAAAATAAAGTTATTAAAATAAATGATAAAAAATAATTATTGAAAATAAACAAATTAAAAAGTAATAAAAAAAGAAAAGAAAATGAAAGAGGGCAACCAAACCAAAAAACAAATCCACCAATGATAAGAAGCACTAAAAACTATACTAAGAAACACCAAATAAACGAAAAACAAAACGGACAGAGAGAACCCTAGGACAAATGGTAAAAGCAAAGTTATACAGACAAAATCATACAAAGAAGTATACAAACACAGACTCACAAAATGAAAAAAAGGTAAAAAAATATATATATATAATTGCTCCCCAAGTCCACCGTCTGAATTTTGGCATGATTCATTGTCTATTCATGTATTCCACAGATGCAGGGTACATCAAGTTGATTGTTGAGATTTAATCCACTGCTCCTGAGGCTGCTGGGAGAGATTTCCCTTTCTCTTCTTTGTTCGCACAGCTCCTAGGGTTAAGCTTTCTATTCGGCCCTGCCTCTGCATATGGGTTGCCTGAGGCCGTCTGTTCTTCCCTCAGACAGGACAGAGTTAATGGAGCAGCTGATTAGGGGCCTCTGGCTCACTCAGGCCAGGGGGAGGGCGGGGTACAGAATGCAGAGCGAGCCTGCCGTGGCAGAGGCCAGCATGACGTTGCAAGAGTCTGAGGCGTGAAGTGTGTTCTCCCAAGGAAGTTGTCTCTGGATCACGGGACCCTGGCAGTGGCAGGCTGCACAGGCTCTTGGGGTTGGGGGGAGGTTTGGATAGTGACCTGTGCTTGCACACAGGATTCTTGGTGGCTACAGCAGCAGCCTTAGCATCTCACGCCCGTCTCTGGTGTCCACACTGATAGCCGTGGCTTGCGCCCATCTCTGGAGCTGGTTTGCACGGTGCTCTGAATCCCCTCTCCTCGCGCACCCCAAAACAATAGTGTCTTGCCTGTTAGACAGGTCCAGACCTTTTCCTGGACTCCCTCCTGGCTAGCTGTGGCACACTAGTCCCCTTCAGGCTGTGTTCACAGGGGCCTCTGGCTCACTCAGGCCAGGGGGAGGGCGGGGTACAGAATGCAGAGCGAGCCTGCCATGGCAGAGGCCAGCATGACGTTGCAAGAGTCTGAGGCGTGAAGTGTGTTCTCCCAAGGAAGTTGTCTCTGGATCACGGGACCCTGGCAGTGGCAGGCTGCACAGGCTCTTGGGGTTGGGGGGAGGTTTGGATAGTGACCTGTGCTTGCACACAGGATTCTTGGTGGCTACAGCAGCAGCCTTAGCATCTCACGCCCGTCTCTGGTGTCCACACTGATAGCCGTGGCTTGCGCCCATCTCTGGAGCTGGTTTGCACGGTGCTCTGAATCCCCTCTCCTCGCGCACCCCAAAACAATAGTGTCTTGCCTGTTAGACAGGTCCAGACCTTTTCCTGGACTCCCTCCTGGCTAGCTGTGGCACACTAGTCCCCTTCAGGCTGTGTTCATACAGCCAACCCAGTCCTCTCCCTCGGGTTTGACCTCCAAAGCCCGAGCCTCAGCTCTGAACCCCAACTCGTCCCGATGGGTGAGCAGACAAGCGTCTCAGGCTGGTGAGTGCTGGTTGGAACCAATCTTCTGTGCAGGAATCTCTCCACTTTGCCCTCTGCACTCTTATTGCTGTGCTCTCCTCTGTGTCTCTGAAGCTTCCCTCCCCCCGCCACTGCCCATGTCCGCCAGTGCAGGGACTTCCTAGTGTGTGGAAACTTTTCATCCTTCACAGCTCCCTCCCAGTGGTACAGGTTCCGTCCCTATTCTTTTGTCTCTGTTTTTCCTTTTTTCTTTTTTCTTTTGCCCTACCTAGGTACATGGGGAGTTTCTTGCCTTTGGGGAAGTCTTAGGTCTTCTGCCAGCGTTCAGCAGGTGTTCTGTAGGGGTTGTTCCACATGTAGACATATTTCTGATGTACTTGTGGGGAGGAAGGTGATCTCCACATCTCATTCCTCCACCATCTTGAAGGTCCTCCCTCTTGCAAATTAATTGAACCCGAGGTGGGGGCCATGGGAACTTCTATCTATAGCCTAGCAGTCAGAATCACAGTTGACAATCTGAGCTTGTGATTGGCATTTGAGTGGGAGGTGGAGCAATCTTGTGGGACTGAGCCCTTAATCTGTGGGATCTGAAGTTATCTCCAGGTAGATAGTGTCATAATTGAATTAAATTGTAAACATCCAGCTGGTGTCACAGAATTGCTTAGTGTGGGAAACCTCACACACATCTGTACCAGAAGTGTTGTGAGTATAGTTGTAGGGTTAGAGTAAAGGAGACACACAAGAGGAAGAGTGAGGTTTTTCCTATACAACCTAATTACTATTTCTCTAGCCTATTACCTCTATAGAGGTAAATTACTAGAGGTAAACAAAGAACCAAACAACTACTCTGTTCTTAAGCAGCTCACCATCTAGGGCAGTGTTTCTGTTTTGAATGCATGTAAGAATCACCTGGAGTAATTATTTACAATTCAGTTACTACCTACTACCACCTTTTGATTAGGTAGTTCTGGAGTGGGGCTTCTAAATCTGTATTTATTACATAATCAAATGATTCAGATGTTAGTGGTGTAGTGTTACATTTTCCAGAAAACGTTGTAAAAGAATAGACAAATGTATGTATAGGAAATTATAATGTGATAAATGCTGTCTACTCAAAGAGAGTAGAAGAGAGAGTGAATAATATTAGAGATAAGAAACAGAGAAAGCTTCCAAGAAAAAGTGGCTTTTTAACTCCATCTTTAATAAGGTAAAATTCTGACTACTGGAAAAGAGGAGAGTTTATTCCATGAAGGGAAGATAGCAGGGAAAAAAAAAACAGAAAAAAAACAGAAGAATGAGAAGCTATTTTTGGTTTGGGGAATAGTAAGGAGACCTATGAAGAAAGAAAATAGGGTATGGATTGTTTGTACAAAAGGATGAAAAATTATGTAAGAAAATTAAGTAATGCCAGTAAATAAAGACATTGCATGTCATGCTAAGATATCTTTATATTATACCAATGGCAAAATTGGATTTAAAGCCATAAAAATATCCAATTTGGAATTTTCAAAAAAGATAAATCTGGCAGAAATGTGAAAAATGGAAGAGGGAAGAGATTTTTTAGATCAAGAGTCTTGTTTTATATAATTTGATGTTTGTGAAATGTTTCAAAATACTATATACTATCTATAAATTTTATATATCAAAACAACTGTTCACCATTAAGTGAAACATAATATGATTTTACAACTATCTTTCAATTAAAAAAAAATACCGACTGTGAACTTAAACTTATAACTAATCAAAAGATACTTTGGATTAGATTATTTATTTTATTTACTATCTCATCATTGGGTTCTTCAGTAATTTAAGAAAAATTTGAATATAATTTAATGAATAAAAGAAATCTAAACAACATTTAAGTAAATGTATCCAGTAAATCAGATCATCTATAAACCAGTACAAAAGGAAATAGTATGAGTTAACCTACAGACTTTTAGACCCACTCTATAATTAAATACCAGCTTTGCTTCCAGAAAGATCGAGATCAAAAAGCCTTGGGTCATATGTATATGTGCTTTAGAGTTTGGGAATTATAAAATCTGAGCAGTAAATTATAATTCTTCATTAATTTAAAATCAGTGTCCTGGGGGTAGGGGGAGGCAGATAAGGGCAAAGGGTTTCCACTTTAGTGAGTGCCAAATACTTGACCTTATGAGTCTAAGTGGTTTGTGATGTCTAAGTACTATGGTAAATACATACATCTGCATATATATACACATCCTAAGCTAGCTAAACTCACTGAAGTCTGTAGAAAAAATGATAGGCTGTAAATTTGGTAAGAGATCACATTTATGCCCAAGAATGAGATGTTGAAATAGTGCCATCTTCAATTAGGTCATTTATTATGATCTGAAACACTTTTTAGGTCAGTTCTTCCTCCTGCTTTAAATAAATATTGTGTCTTCAAATGGTTTTATAGAGGAGATTAAAAAAAAAATCAGTACTGTGTGGAAGCAGGAGTAATTGCAGCCTAACCTGCAGAACTGGGGATTCCTGGGGGCTGCAAAAGGAGCATAGGGTAATATGGAGTAGAGGGGTGGATAAGAAAAGCAAACCAATATAGGACTCTAGAGAAGTAGACAGATGGCCCTCAGCTCTGTTAGAAGCCTAGATGACAAATTTCTCAATCCACTGAAAATATCAGCAGAAAGGAAATTAACTCAAACAGCTGGATTAGTTTATTTTAATGGAGGGGTATAAAAGCAGTGGGCTCAGAGCTTGCCCAGATAAAATGCCAGAACTTTTTTGTCACAGAACATTGAGTTGCTGAGGGTTAGTCTTCAGACGAAAGTATCATATAATTTGTTTTACTTGCTTGTGTTCTTCAATGGTTCCTCTTAGACACTGGGAAGCAGGTTAGAAGAAAAATGAGAACTGATGGGATTTAATTATATACAAAGAGCCAATAATAAAACTTAGATCAAGTAATTCTATTGTCCTAGACATAAGATGATTTAGATGGGGACCACCTGTTTATGGATATCTATAGGACAGCTCTTCTGCTCTTCTTCTCTTCCCCTACATCAGATGGCCTGAGGTTCAGAGACCTTGATTAGAACTAGATTGTCTACTTGCTGTATGCTACTAACTTGATCAGTCTGAGTGCCAGTTTCTACATCAGTAAATCTGGATAATGATGCATAACTTTTAAGGATGGTTATGAGATATAAATTAGGTATGCAAAACAGTGAATAATATACAAGTTCTTAGTATATGTTAGATGCCAATAATTTATTCATTAAATATATTTTAAAATCATGGAACTAGCTAAACATAAAACTGTGAAACCATATAATTTTAACTTGGATTCTGTAAAAGAAAGCAATGGTTTCTTGTCTTGATGCTTGATTTTCTAATAACATACAAAGAATACATGAATATATTTAAAAATGCATACACTGTTAGAAAATTTAGAAAGATAGTCATTGATATATAATCCTAGTATAAATAGATATACATCCTCTTTTCAAGACAACTGTCATAGAATTTTGTATGAATAAATTAGGTGTTTCACTGAACAAAATTCTTAAATGTGCATGATTTAAAATTCCTTTCCAAATTCATAAAAATGTATACATTTTGTCACTATTTTACGTGAAGATAGCAAATACTTAATATTTTTCTTTAAATGTTAAATTTTACTGTCTAAATTTTTATACATTTCATACAGAATCTATTAATAAGTATTCAATCTTGTTTCATTTTTAACTAGCACATTTACTTGCACTGTGTTCATTACTCAGAGTTGCTCTCCATGCTCATTCTTTGCTTTCTATTGTCCATCTCCACTAATTGTTGACATCTTCTAATGAGAAAAAACATGTTTAAATAAGAAAACAAAACTAACTCAGTTTTTATTACAACTTTGCTTTTTGATACACAGGCATTGCATAGTAAAAGTAGAATGAGCCTCTACCTATGCTATTAAGCTGATTAAATCACAATTCTTGGTGTACTTAGGTTCCATGTTTTTTTCACAGACACAGAATAAGCCTACACTGTAAGAGAAAAGCTGCCTATCTTTTAAGAGTTTACTACACACTTAAGAATTTATATAAGAAACATGGAGAATTTTATGATAAAATTATATGAATAGCTAACTGTAGAGCTAAAGCAAGTATGAGGTAATTTTGTACTATTCTTGACATTTTGGTTTCTATCAACCATTACGGTGTGGAAAAGGAATACAAAACAACAATTCTCCTTAAAGAAATGTGATGACTAACTTTCCAAGCAAAAATGGTCATTAGAAGAAAAAATTGGTTTCTATGTTCAGGACAAATATTCTTTCAAAATGTGATAAAATCATACTCAACAGTATAAAACTTAATGTTTACCATAGACCACCAGGTATCATAAATGATTCTTTCATTAAAAAAATCAATTATGTTTAAAACACTTTCTCTTAAACAATGGCCATGATTCCCTTGAGGAGTCACTTGATGTATAGAGTAGCTGCCCTGTGAATGTTATTGGATGTTTTTTGACTATAAAGATGAGTTTGTTACTTTGACTATTTAAAATATTGCATTACATTCTATTCCTCTGTGCTATGATTCTATTTATTTTAATCAATATTATATAAGATTGAGGGTAGGGGAAATGAAACACTTAACTAAAAATAGGTAATTTCTCTTTAAATATCTGAGAATAACATAAAAGTGTTACCAGAGAGTAGGTTCTTGTCTTGTTGCAGAAAGGATTCAGAGACAAGACACATAAGTCAATAAAGCAAAGCGAGGATTTATTAAGAGATATTACACTCTCAAGGGGAGAGTGGGCAGACTCAGGTGAGTGGCTGCCCTGAGTTTCTTTGGCAAGCTGGTTATATGGGGTGTGAAAATAAATGGACAGAATGTTCATTGAGGAGGGAGGGTTTTGAGGTTGTTTTTCCTGATTTTTATCCCTGCTCCACCTTCCTAAGGGGAGGCAGGATTTTTGTCCTTATTTAGTCTTGATCAGAAGTATCATGGCATCAGTGCATGATGGGTACTTCTCACATGCAAGGCTAATTTTACTGTAATAAGGGCATAATGAGCAAAAGGCTACATTCAGACACTAGAGATTCCTGCCTTTTTCCACCTTTCTTTGTCTGCCTCTAGGTACCCTATCACATCAAGATATGTGGCTTCCTGTCAGCCCAGAGGTTCCTGTTTTTCTTCATCTGCCCAAGGATTCCCATTGTTCACAAGCTGTATGGTTTCCTGACACCTGGCCTGTGTCCCCCTTTCTCTGATCAAATCTAGTTATTTGCCTGCTCTTACAAAGGAACTTTCTAGTATAAGAACCAAAATCCTTATCAAGGAAATGACAATGAGTGACCAAACAGCCCACACAGAGTGTTGGCTGGACAAAAGTTAATCGGGAAAAGCACAGACAGTGGCAGATGTTAGTGCAGTGTTTCAACATCTCAGACAATGCACAGCAACCTGGCAGGGTCCAGGAAAGGCATCCTGGCCCTTCAGTTGCAGGGCTTTTAAATTACATAGTGGGAGAAGAATTTGCCCCCTACTGGTGTTATTTACAGCAGTTAATGGGTAGGTCTTTGGCCTCCAGCTATGCTTTCATTCTAACTCAGCATTCATGATTGGGGTACACCAGTCCTTCCCCTGTTGCAACTCAAAAACTTGGGTTGAAGCTTTACTGTTGCAGCATATAATGTGGTAGAGGATGGGACCAGTTCACCACCACAGCATTCTATCAGTGTTAACTGCCTAAGCATCAGGCTGTAGGAGGTTCCCCTGGAGCTCTATAGGAGATCAACTCTCTCTAAGGAAGTAAAATTTACTTCTCAGTCAAATCCTCTCAGCCCAAATATGACCTTTATGCAATATTTGTCAACAACCCATGTCATTTGAATCAGGAAGAGTTGTAAACTTAGGCAGTGACAGTGCCATGGGATACACTGGAAGGCAAAAGTTAATAAGCAAAAGGAGGACAAAGTTCTCTTGATGTCACTAAATTCTGGGCAGAGGGAGCTGAGATATAACCAAAAGAATAGGTCCCAATTTGCAGATTGGAGCTGTAGAGCTTATTAGGTAAATATACTGCTAGCGTTGAGCAGTGATTTGTGGGAATATATCAAGTGGTATAATATACATGTGATTGAAGAAGAAAAGAGGAAAAAAATGGAACAGAAAAAAATGTGTCAACAGTTACTGCTTGAAAAGTTAAAAAACTTGCAGTTTATATACATGTAATATGTACATTATGTATAATACAAACAATTATATCAACCTATATATTATATTAAGTAAATATATAATATATTAATAAGATCATATAATCATTTTATTTGTATATGCAGTTACTGCTTGAAAAGTTAAAAAACTTGCAGTTTATATACATGTAATATGTACATTATGTATAATACAAACAATTATATCAACCTATATATTATATTAAGTAAATATATAATATAATATTAATAAGATCATATAATCATTTTATTTGTATATAAAATTATATATATTTATATATAAATATATACAATATGAATAGACTATAAAAATATAAAATATGTTTTTATACATATATATGTATATAACATATACATATATATGTACATGTTATATACATATATGACAATTAGAGCCCATGAAAAGGAAGTGATTGAAATTGTAGTGGAATTATACTGTCAGAATTTCATAATTTCACATGAAGTGGACAATATCAATACAAAGTCAACTGTATAAATTAAGCATGTATATATATATATTTTATTAATTTTATTTATTTTTTTATACATCAGGTTCTTATTAGTCATCCATTTTATCTTCCCGGTCACTTTTCCATTCTTCTGCCTCAGTTATTCTGCTATTGATTCCTTCTAGAGAATTTTAAATTAGATTTTGGATCATCTTTACTATCATTACTCTGAATTCTTTTTCAGGTAGACTGCCTATTTCCTCTTCATTTGTTTGGTCTGGTGGGTTTTTACCTTGCTCCTTCATCTGCTGTGTGTTTCTCTGTCTTCTCATTTTGCTTAACTTACTGTGTTTGGGGTCTTCTTTTCACAGGCTGCATGCTCATAGTTCCCGTTGTCTTTGGTGTCTGCCTCCACTGGGTGAGGTTGGTTCATTGGCTTGTGTAGGCTTCCTGGTGGAGAGGACTGGTGCCTGTTTTCTGGTGGATGAGGCTGAATCTTGTCTTTCTGGTGGGCAGGGTTGCATCCGGTGGTGTGTTTTGGCGTGTCTGTGAACTTATTATGATTTTAGGCAGCCTGTCTGCTAATGGGTGGGGTTGTGTTCCTGTCTTGCTAGTTGTTTGGTATAGGGTGTCCAGCACTGTAGCTTGCTGGTCATTGAGTGGAGCTAGATCTTAGCATTGAGATGGAGATCTATGGGAGAGCTTTCACTGTTTGATATTATGTGGATCCGGGAGGTCTCTTGTGGTTCAATGTCCTGAACTCGGCTCTCCCACCTCAGAGCACAGGCCTGACACCTGGCCAGAGCACCAAGACCCTGTCAAGCCACATGACTAAGAAGAAAAGGGAGAAAAAAGAAAGAAAGAAAAAAATAAAATAAAGTTATTAAAATAAATAATTAAAAATAATTATTAAAATTAAAGAACAAAAAAGTAAAAAAAAAGAAAGAAAGAAAGAAGAGAGCAACCAAGCCAAAAAACAAATCCACCAATGATAACAAGTGCTAAAAATTATACTAAAAAACGCCAAAATGGACAGACAGAATGCTAGGACAAATGGTAAAAGCAAAGCTATACAGACAAAATCACACAAAGAAGCATACACGTACACACTCACAAAAAGAGAAAAAGGAAAAAAATATATTGTTGCTCCCAAAGTCCACTGCCTCAATTTTGGGATGATTCATTGTCTATTCACATATTCCACAGATACAGATTCCATGAAGCTGACTGTGGAGATTTAATCTGCTGCTCCTGAGGCTGCTGGGAGAGATTTCCCTTTCTCTTCTTTGTTAGCACAGCTTTGGATTTGGCCCTGCCTCTGCATGTAGCTCGCCTGAGGGCGTCTGTTCTTTGCCCAGACAGGATGACGTTAAAGTAGCAGCTGATTAGGGGCTGTGGCTCACTCAGGCCAGGGGGAGGGAGGGGTATGGAATGTGGGGCGAGCCTGCAGTGGCAGAGGCCAGCGTGATGCTGCAACAGCCTGAGGTGTGCAATGTGTTTTCCCAGGGAATTTGTCCCTGGATCATAGGACCCTGGCAGTGGCGGGCTGCACAGGCTCCTGGGAGGGGAGGTGTGGATAGTGACCTGTGCTTGCACACAAGATTCCTGGTGGCTGCAGCAGCAGCCTTAGCTTTTCATGCCCGTCTCTGGTGTCTGCACTGATAGCCGTGGCTCATGCCCATTTCTGGAGCTTCTTTAAGCAGTGCTCTGAATCCCCTCTCCTCACACACCCTGAAACAATGGTCTCTTGCCTCTTAGGCCAGTCCAGACTTTTTCCCAGACTCCTTCCCGGCTAGCTTTGACACACTAGACCCCTTCAGACTGTGTTCATGTAGCCAATCCCAGTCCTTGCCCTGGGATCTGAACTCTGAAGCCTGAGCCTCAACTCCTAGGCCCCACTCATCCAGGCGGGTGAGCAGACAAGCCTCTCAGGCTGGTGAGTGCTAGTTGGCACCAATCCTCTGTGCAGAAATCTCTCCACTTTGCCCTCTACACCCCTGTTGCTGTGCTCTCCTTTGTGGCTCCAAAGCTTCACCCCCGCCATCCCCCATGTCCTCCAGTGAAGCGACTTCTTAGTGTGTAGAAACTTTTCCTCCCTCACAGCTCCCTCCCAGTGGGGCAGGTCCCATCCCTATTCTTTTGTCTCTGTTTTTTCTTTTTTCTTTTGCCCTACCCAGGTTTGTGGGGAGTTTCTTGCCTTTTGGGAAGTCTGAGGTCTTCTGCCAGCATTCAGTAGTGCTCTGTAGGAGTTGTTCCACATGAAGATATATTTCTGATGTATTTGTGGGCAGGAAGGTGATCTCCACATCTTACTCTTCTGCCATCTTGAAGGTCTCAAGCATGTATATTTTAATCCTTATAGCAACAATTAAAATATTTACACAAAGAGATGTGGCCAAAATGTGAATAGTGAAAAGTAAATGTAAAGCTTAAAAATATACATTTAATATACATTAAAATATACATGTATAAAATACATTAAAATATACATTTATAAAATATACATTTTGCCTTTCCTGCAAAAGAAGGCAGGAAAAGAGGAACAAACCTAAATAGAATGAATAAAAAGCAAATAGAATGATGATAGACTTAAACCTAGTCATATCAACAATTATATTAAATATAAATGAAAAACATACTCAGATTAAAAGGCAGAGATTTTAAAACCAGATATAAAATCAAGAACAAAGGATACTTTGTCAACAGAACATGCATCATAAATATAATGACACGGGTAACCTGAAAAGTGAGAAGATGGAAAGAGATATACTATGCTAACTGTTAGCATAATAAAGTGGTCTGTCTTTATTAATTTCAAAGTAGACTTTAAGACAAAGAATATTAGTAGAAATGAAAGGCATTTTAAAATAAAAAAACAATTAATCAGAAAGATATCACCATCCTTAAAAAAAACACTAAAATCCAAAAAAAAAATCTCAAAATACATAAGCAAGTCTCAAAGAATAGATTTCTATATTTAAGTAATTGAAATATTGTAGAGTATGTTTACTGGCCACATTAGAATTAAATCAGAAATCAAAGACAGAAATAATTTAAGAAATCTTTGAAGATGTTCTAGTACCAGTTTTACCCAAACTTTTTTCAGAATATAGAGTAGGAAACACTTCCCAACTTGTTTTATAAGGAGAACAAAGCTCTAATAATAATTCATGATAAGGAGATTACAAGAAAACTAAAATCCTTCATAAACATTAGTAAACCAAATCCACCATTTTTTAAAGGATAATGTCATGGCAAGTGACATTTATCTCAGCAATGTAAAATTGATTTAAATTTCTAAAATGAATCAATATAATTCACCACACTAGGACTAAAAAGAAAAAAAAAAGAAACATAGCAACAGATACAGAAAAGCTACTTACAATATTCTATACCCATGTATAATTCAAAGCCCTCTGCCAGCTAAAAATTGGAAGGGAATGTTCTAAACCTGATATAAGGTGTTTACCAAAAACTCTATAGTTAACATTAATACCTATTGTGAAATATTGAATGTCTCCCCAAAATATGAAACATGCCAATGACACAAACTCTCAGACATGCTTTTCAACATTTTACTGCAGCTCCTAGTTCCATAAGACAAAATTAAATAGAAGGCATACAGAGTGAAAAGAAAAATGTAAAACTCTCATTATTCAAAAACTATATGATTATTTACATCACCAAGTCTAAGTAGTCTACAAAGTGACTACTTTAACTACTAAAGGGATTCAAGAATATTATAGGTTACAAGGTCAATATATAAAGTTGATTGTATTCAACATCCATTCATGATAAAAAAAGCTCTCAACAAATTAGTTATAGAAATAATGTACTTCAACATAATAAAGACCATATATGACAAGCCCAGAGCTAACATCATATATAATGGTGAAAGGTTTCAAGATTTTCTTCTAAGATCAGGCACAGGACAAGGATGTCCACTCTTGCCACTCCTATTCAACATAGTGTTGGAGTCCTAGCCAGAGCAATTAGGCAAGAAAAAGAAATGAAAGGAACCCAAATTGGAAAAAAAGATGTTAAACTATCACTATTTGCAGATGACTTGATTTTATACATAGAAAGTTCTAAAGACCTCACCAAAAAAACCTGTTAAATCTAATGAACAAATTCAGTAAAGATATATTATACAAAATCAACATAAAAAATCGGTAGTGTTTCTAGATACTAACAATGAATTATATAAAAATAATACAAAGATAACATCCTCCTCTATAGTAGGGTCAAAACCAATAGAATGTTTAGGAATGAATTTAACCAAGGAGGTGAAAGCTCTCTTATTGAAAAGTATAAGACAATGATTAAAGAAATTGAAGAAGATACAAATAAATGGAAGATATCTTGTGTTTACAAATTGGGAGAATTAACATTGTTAAAATGGCCATACTACTCAAAGTCATGTATAGACTCAGTGCAATCCATATCAAGATTCCAATGTCATATTTTACAGAAATTGAAATAGAAAAACAATTGTAAAATTCATATGGAATTACAAAAGACCTTGAACAGCCAAAAGCTATCCTGAAAAAGAAGAACAAAGCTGGAGGCATCACACCTCCTGATTTCAAACTACTTTACACAGCTATAGTAATCATAACAGTATGGCATTGGCATCAAAGCAGACACAAAGACAAATGGAACAGAATTGAGACTACAGAAGTAAACCCATGTGTACATGGTCAACAAATATTTGACAAGGGAACTGAGAATACTCAGTGGAGAAAAGTGTGTATTCAATAAATGGTGCTGGTAAAACTGTATATTCACATGCAAAAGAATCAAACTAGACCCTAATGTTACACTGCTCACAAAAATTAACTCAAAATTGATTCAAAACTTAAATGTATGATTGGAAACCATAAAACTCCTAGAAGAAAACATAAGAAAAATACTTCTTGGCATGTGTCTTGGCAATGATTTTTTGGATATTACACTTAAAGCAAAAGCAACAGAATGAAATATAAAGTGGGATTGCATGAAACTAAAAATGCTTTGCTCAGCAAAAGAAATGATCAACAAAATGAAAAGGCAACCTATGGAATTGAGAAAAACATACATCTGATAATGGGTTAATATCCAAAATGTATGACGAACTCATACAATTCAATAGCAAACAACAACAACAAAACCCAAATATTTCAATTTAAAAAATGGGCAGAGGAACTGAATTGACATTTTTCAAACGAAGATATTCATATGGCCAACAGGTAAATGAGAAGGTCCTCATCATCACTAACCATCAGGGAAATACAAATCAAAACCACAATGAGATATCACTTCATACCTCTTAGAATGACCGTCATCAAAAAGACAAGAGATAACAAATGCTGGTGAGGATGTAGAAAAAGGGGAACTTATGTGTGCTATTGGTGGAATATAAATTAATGTAGGCACTATGGAAAATGGTATGAGGATTTCTCAAGAAATTTAAAATATCAATAGAACTATCATATGATCCAGTAATTCCACTTGTGAGCATGTATCTGAAGGAAACAAAGTCACTATCAAAAAAAAAACCCCATGTTTATTTCAACTTTATTTACAATAGCCAAGACATGAAAACAACCTATGTGGCCATCAGTGGATGAATGGGTAAATAAAATGGTATACTGTTCAGCTATAAAAAAGAAGGAAATCCTGCCATTGGTGAGAACATGGATGGACCTTGAGGGCATTATGCTAAGCCAAAAAGATAAAGACAAATACTGTATGATCTCACTTACATGTGGAATCCTAAAACAAAAACAAAAACAAATTCATAGAAGCAGATCAGATTTGTGGTTGCCCTAGGCAGAGGGAAGAGAGTGGGGAAATTGGGTGAAGTTGGTAGAAAGTTATACACTTATTGTGGTAATTATTTCATAATATATACATATATCAAATCATTGTACACCTTAAACATACAATTTTTTATGTCAATTATATCTCAATAAAACTGAAAAAAATTTAAAATAAAATTTATTGTAGTTTGTATATAATTCAGAAATGAAATATAGAAAAATATCATTTTACTACAGCATAAAAATTATAATTTTAAGAAATGAATTCAACAAAAGATGTCTAAGACCTCTCCGTATTGAACTATAAAGCAATGTTAAAGGAAATTAAATAACTAAACAAATGAATAGATATAGCATAGATATAGGCATATAGTCATGGATAGATATAGTCATAGATTCAAAACTCAATATTGCTTACATGTAAGCTTTTCCTAAATTGATCTATGTATTCAAAACAACTCCAGTAAAAAATTCAGCAGTATTTGTTTTTCTTTTGGTAGAAATATCAAAGCTGACTAAAAAATTTCATAGAAGTACCAAGGATTTATACAAAACTTGTAAAACAATCTTGAGTGAAAAACAATAACAACAACAACAAGAAAAAAGATGGAGGACTCATGTTATTGAATTTCTGTTCTGCTATGAAATTTTTTTAATAAAGATTTTATGGTTTTGGCCTATGGAAAGACAACAAGATCAATGACACTGATTATAGAGCAGAGAAGGAGACCCATATTTATTTGGTCAATTGCTTTTCAACAATCTCTCAAGGCAATCCAATGCAGAAAGGAAAATTTTTTACAAATTATTTAAGTATATGGAGAAAGAAAAAAGAACTTTGATCTCTACCTCACACCATATGCAAAAGTTAATTCAAGATGGGCTAAGGTCATGAATGTAAAAGCTTAGATTTAAAATAGAACATAAAAATTCTAGAAGAAAACACAGAAAATACTTTCTGGGTTGATTATGGTATTTGATATACTGATATGTATATTTGTCAAATGTATATAAATTATACTTGAGATTTGTATATTTCATTTGATGTGAATTTTATTCAAATGAAATTTAATGAGGCATGTAAAAGATAATGGACATGGCCTCAGTATGATAAGCCACTGACAATCAACTGGGAGGCTGGTGTCAATGTCAGATTCCCATGTACTTTGGCAAGAGGTGCAGTCTAGACTTCCCAGCTGGTTGAGGATGTTAGTGTGTGAAAGAGTAAAAAAGGAAAGAGAGAAAGAAATGTATGAATATTGGTTTCTGTAATGTGGTTGTGTAACTTCTGATATCTTTCCCACCTCCTGATTCCGGGGTCCCTATAGACAGCTAAAAGCAAAATGAGTCTTTCACTAGATGATGATATTAATGACACTTATAACATTAATAAAGTATTCCAGAGTGTCCCCAAATGAAGATCAACGTATTGGACTGTTGTCATCTATCCCTGAATGAGCTGTTCTAGCAATATTTTGCTCTTGAAGTCAAAATTAGAATCCGCCTGCCAGTGCAGGGGACATGGGTTTGAGCCCTGGTCTGAGAAGATCCCACAGGCTGCAGAGCAACTGAGCCCAAAAGCCACAACTACTGAGCCTGTGTGGCCACAACTATTTAGCTCATGTGCCACAACTACTGAAGCCTGTGTGCCTAGAGCCCATGCTACGCAACAAGAGAAGCCACTGCAATGAGAAGCCTGCACACAGCAGTGAAGAGTAGCACCCCACTCGCAGCAACTAGAGAAAGCCCAGGTGCAACAACGAAGACCCAATGCAGCCAAAAATAAAAGAGATAAATTTATATTAAAAAAAAATTAATGGTAAAGTAATGGCCATGAATCCCATGCCAGGTAGTCCAGGACAGGGTTCCTAGGCCATAAAGTGCATTTCATTGGTTGATTGGATCATGTCTGTATATTCCAATGCTATCAACAAAGACTTATAGGGAAGCTTCCTGGCAGAAATGAAACCTTAACTGATAGGATCTTGAAAGGTATTTAGCAGTTAATGCAAAAGAGTCGAGGAAGGGTATGCAGAGGAGGGTGATCTAACTATCTAAATTATCTTAAAATGTAAGGAATTATTAGTTCTTCCAAAGCAGATAGATATTTTTAAATTATTTTTTCCCTTTTTGTCTGTTTATCTTGGGTGATTTACACTAAGCTGTCTCCCAGTTCTCTGGTTTACTCCTCTGCATCATTTAATCGACTGTTGATTCCTTCTAGTGTATTTTTTTATTTCAATCATTGTATCCTTTAGCTCTTTTTGGTTCTTATTTATATTTCCTAACTCTTCATTGCATTCATCCATTCTTCTCCTGAGTTCATTGAACATCTTTAAGATCATTACCTTGAATTCTTTTATCAGGTAGATTTCTTTTTCCACTTTGCTTAGTTTTTCTTAGTCCTTCATTTGGAATATATTCTTCTGTCTCCTCATTTTGCCTAGTTCTCCATGTTTGTTTATATTATTAGGTAGATGGACTATGTTCCCCAATTTCTGAGAAGTGGTCTGTTGCAGGAGATGTCCTATTGGGCTCAGTAGCACACTCCCCTCTGGTCACCAGTGCTACATGCTCTAGGAGTGCCTCCTATGTAGGCTGCATGGACCCTTCTGTTATGGAGGGGCTGACTATTGTGGGCAAGCTGGTTAGCAGGGGCTGGCCCATGGCCCAGTTGACTGCCAGGCCCTGTCTTGCATGGTGGCTCCTGGCCTACTGGTGGTTGGGCCCAGGTCCCAGGGGTACCCAGGGCTGGTGCCAGCCCACTAGAAGGTGGGTAAATCCCTGGCACTAATAGACCAGAGAGAAGACTCCAAAATTGCACTTGCCAGCACCAGTGTCTTCCTGGTAGAACAAACTCCCTAAAATAGCTGCTGCCAGTGTCTTTGTCCCCAGGGGGAGTCCCAGTTGCCTTCTGCCTCTCCAGGAGGCTCTCCAAGTTCAGCAAGTGGGCCTAATCCAGGCTCCTTTAAAATTACTGCCTCTGCACTGGGACTCACACACCATTTAAACAGAGACCCTTTAGATTCTCTATTTTCTACAGCCCTCCAGCTCTCCTGTACACAAGTCCCACTAGCCTTCAAAGCCAGATGTTCTTGGGGCTTGTTTCCTGGGTGCATCACCCCTGGGCTGAGGGCCCGATGTGGGGCTCACACCCCATGCTCCTTAGGGAGAACCTCCGCAATTGTGATTATCCTCTCATTTGTGGGTTTCCACCCGGGGGTGTGGGTCTTGACTCTACTGCATTTCTGCCCCTACCACTCATTTCATTGTGGTTGCTTCTTCGTATCATTAGTTGTGGAAAATCTTTTCTGTCAGTCTTTAAGTCATTCTCATAGATAGTTGCTCTGCAAATAGTTGTAATTTTGGTGTGCCCATGGGAAGACGTGAGCTCAGGGTTTTCCTACTCCTCCATCTTGGCCATACCTTCTGATATTTTTTAAGTAATATTTTAATTTATTTAAAAAAATAAAATTCTTTCCTGTATATCCATATGAAATTAAAGCATTAGATGACCTTTGTTAACTTAGAATAAATTGCTAAATCTATAAATTCTAAGTATCTATTCCTCATTTCTTTGTGTCTCCAAAGCCCTTTGTGAAATTTTCATTATATCAGTTACTATAGTCTTCTTGAATTATATATAGTTGGTTATTTATTTGTTATTTTCTTTAAGCTGCAAGCATATTTCAGTAGGAATGTAGCATGTTTACTTATAGTACACAAAGAACCTAGTGCTATTTGTAAAAATCAGGAGGCTTATAAAAATGTTCTGCTTCTTTCTTTACTTTGTTAATCTTACCTATTTGATATCTCCTTAAATATAAAATAATAGTACACTTAATTCTATTATCAGTCTTTTACTTTTTCTCTATAGAAATTCATATCACAGATAAACCTTTTAACCAATCTGGATCATAATAACTCAAATTTAAGATTATTATATAGTAAATAGTTTCTATGATTTATGTCTAAAGCAACTACAGAAAAAAGATGTTCGTTTGAACTTGACATGTGAAAATCTAAGGAGGTAGAGAAATATATAATGGTGAATTAATGAATTAGATTTCCCAATTAAAGATAGACAATAAAAATTCAGCTTTAAATAATTTCTTTGAAGAAACTAAAGAAGTGTTGTTTTTGACTTCCTGAAGGAATTTTGTTTGGGGTAAAATGTAGTACTAGTATTCTATGGCTGCTGTAACAAATTATCACAAACTTACTAGCTTAAAACCATACAAATCTGGAGATCAAAAGTAAGAAATATATCTCATTGGGCTAAAATAAAGATGTCAGTTGGGCTGCATTCCTTTCTGGAAGGTCTAGGGGAGAATGTATTTCCTTACCTCTTCCAGCTTCTAGAGGGTGGCAGCATTCTGTGACTCAGAATAATTTTTCTACCTTAAAGTAAGCTGATCAGCAACCTTAATTCCATATGCAACCTTAGTTCCCCTTTGACATGTGAAATAACATATGTCACAGATATTGAGGAGTAAGGTGTGGACATTTCTGTGAGACAACTGTTCTGTGTTCCACAGTATGCCCTCCAGTGTCTAAAGATTCACATTTTTTCTACTTGCAAAATATATTTAACCCATTTCAACACCCCCATAGGTCTCCTACCATTACAGCCTCAACTCAAAGTCCAAAATATGGTCTAAATTTATCAGTTAAAAAGTCCTAAATCTCATCAACTAAATCAGATCTGGGCAAGGCTAGGGATATGCTTCATTTGGAGGCAAAATTTCTCTCCATCTGTGAATTATGAAATTCAAGAAACAAGCTACCTACTTCTAAAATACAATGGTGGAACAAGAATAGGAACCAATTATAAACACTCCCATTCAAAAAATGAGAAAATGGAAGGCAAAATGAGTCAACTGTCCCAAGCAATTTTAAAATCCATCTAGGGAAACTCCATTTAGTTTTAAAGCCAGAAAATGAAACTTGATACCTTGTGTCTCCACCCTCTGGGCTACAGGCTCCATCCTCTAAATCATCCTATCTTTTTCATGAAGGGTAGCATGTATTTACAACTGAGTAGTTTTATCAGCATGATAAAACTTGAATGTAGAATCTTTAATGTCTGACATTATGTCAGACATAATGTCTGACAGCTTTCTTTTATGGTGTTGTCACTGTACTTTTCAGTTAAAATTGCATTCTCAAGAACTTCACAGGTCTTCTATGTTGTCACAGGAATTCACTCCATTAGACATGATGCTCCTAGATAATGCCATCTATATTTTGGCTTCTGCTGAGATGGTTGAGAAGATCTCTGAGTCATGCTGAATCTTTTCAAGGAGATTTTTCTTTGACCGAATATTCTTATCTGTTGTCTTTCTAAGGCATTAGCAAAAGATTTTCCAATAACATACGTGGTCTTTTCTAAAGAATATGCTCTCCAGGCAGTGAATATCTTAATTTTAATCCTTTTGAAATCAGATGAGAATTTTCCAAATCATCAAGCTCTATTTTCTCTTTGTTTAATTGTTCTTTCCTCAATTTATCTCTTTCCACTGGGATTTTACCATGATCAGAAAGAAGAATCTAGGCCATACCTTCAATACTATGCTTGGAAGTCTCAGCTAAATGTCCAGTTTCATCATTCATAAGTTCTTCTTTCCACATAACTGCAGGATACAACCCTGCTATGTATTCTGCCATATATGACAAGGATCTCCTTTCCTCCAATTTCTAATGCCATGTTCCTCAATTCCTCCTGATCTCTCAGCAGCAGCCTCTTTAGTGTCCATATTTCTACCAACGGTATGTTCATGATGATTTAACTATTTTCTAAGGCAATATGTGTTTTCTCTACCATATTTCCCACTTCCTTCTGTTGTTACTGAGTCCAAGCTCATACTGCTTACCACAGGACAATCAATTGAGAGACAAGGTGTTGGGGCAAGAAATAGTGACTTTATTCGGAAAGCCAGCAGACCAAGAAGATGGTGGACTAGTGTCCCAAAGAACTATCTTCCCTGAGTTAGAACTCAGGTTTCTTTTATACTAAAAGGGGAGGGGTAAAGTCCTGGTATCAGCTAGACTCCAGAGGGGATGTGTTAATTTCTTCCTTCCTGCAGCCATTCGCAGGTGGGCTTGGTCAGGATGTCTCCTACAAGCTAAACAAATGTATTTTAGCTTCAGTCTCACTACCTGGCAGGCAGGTTCCCAGAGATGGGCCACTATGTGTAATTTAAATATAGACAATATCCCTTTAGTGATTAACTTGTATTAGAATACAAAGGTTCTTCCTTATTACAGTTCCCCATTGTCAATGATCCATCCACAATCATGTGGGAAAAGGGATGAAGATTGTCCTGGCTGTTTCCTGCTGAATGGGGGGTGACAAAGAGGTAATTATGGAATGGAATTGATCAGCTTTGGACAGGGAATATTTCTTAGAATCTTTAGTCAGTAGTACAATCCTCTTTCCTTTTTTATCTATAACCATTTGAACCTGATGAAACCTTTTAGTACTTTGTTGTCTAATTTGTGATTGAACTTGGGGTTTTGGTTCCAGTTCCCAATACATATGTATTAATTTTACCTTTCTGACTATGCCATAATTACACTAGATTCCTGTGCTATTCACTTGAACAAGATTAAACAAGTAGTTTGACCCTTCTCCAGCTACAATGAAATTACAATCTCAATACTTATCACTTATAAACAGCAACCTTAAGTCTTCTAAGGGTTCACAAACCCATTGCTCTCCAGACCTCTCAGGAATTGGGTAATTTTCTGATGACAGTGGTGCTTTATTAAATCTGAGTGTGATGAAGCTATGGCTTTACCCAAGCTAACTTGACAGACGAGTGCATGGTAAGAAATACCAAAAGTGGTCCTGTTCATGTTACAATCAGCTGAAGTTCAGGCCCTTGTTTTCTCCACATTTTAAGGAGGACTCAGTTTCCAGGTTGGAAATCATGTAAGGCTACTTCAGTTGGATAGGCAGACATGTTGGAGGCAAACTCATGAACAGAGGTTAGTGTAGTGCCCAAAGTTTTAACATAATCAGCAACTGCTAAGGTCTTTTAGAGCATGCTCCTTTTTAATGTATGATCCATTTTCTCGGTTTTTCCTGTTGATTGTGATCTCCAGGATGAATGTATTGACAGTTTCCAATTAATTTGTACCTTTTTGGTTACACTGATGATAAAAGCAGGCTCATTGTCACTTTGAAGTGTGTTAGGCAATCCAAATGGGGGAATAATTTCCTTAAGGAGGGCTTAACCACTTCAGAGGCTTTTTCTGTCTGGGTGGGATGTGGCTCCACCCATCCTGAAAAAGTGTCCACAAAGACTAGCAGGTATCTATAATCTCCTACAAATCGAGACATTTGAGTAAAGTTTATTTGCTGGTCCTTGGAGAGGCAAGTTCCTCTGTGTTGAGCCCCCAACTGGGGAGATCTGACAGAAGTCTTTGTTTATTTTTGGTACAAATCACGCAATTCTGAGTGACTCACAAGACGGTCTTTTATATGTTAGGCCTCATTATATACTTTTGAATCCATTGTAAGGTGTCCTCTCTCCTGTAATGAGTACTATTATTAATGTGCTGCAGCACAGTCCAAGAGTGCCTCAGGAATCAAAACAATTGTACGCTACATTTGCAGCCAGGCGAAGTGTGATCAATAGCAAAACCCCACTCTTTGGCCCTCTGTCCTTTTCTACAAAGGAGACCTCAGCTCAAAACAGGGATTGGACACTCTGGTGTATATAAGAAACTATGTTTCAGGGTAAGGTCCCCTAGTTGGCATTTTAGAGGTTGTGAGAATGAATGATTTTGTACTCCTCCAGAGACTCCCATGATGAGGATGGATTGAGATGTTTCCTGTGCCACCTTCGTGTTTACCACAGAGTATGTTGAACCTGTTTCTATCAAAGTTAATCAACTCATTCCCCACTGTCAATTTTACCTGGAGCTCCTGTGGGGAAATTGGAATTGGATGCCCCAAGTCCAAGGGAGCCCTTAGGTCTCTTCATTCATCATCAGAGTGTTCCTCTCTAGCATGAGAAGCTCTTGTCTTTCTTTTATTGTTTTTCTTCTTATGTTTTAGCCTAGGGGAATTTTTTTCCCAATGTCCTTCTTCCTTACAGTAAGCACATGGTTCCTTCCCCAGTGGTGGCTTACCTCTCTTTAGGTTACTCACATTCTGGGATTCCAATGCCACTGTCAGAAAAGTGTTGTTTTATTTTGCATCTTCTTTCTTCTGTTGTTGTTTCCTGTTGTTAAACACTTTAAAAGCAATATCTACCAATTGAGAAGGGTTTATTCCAAATAGCCCATCTAACTTTTACAACTTTCTCCTGATATCTGAGGCACTTTGCCCCAAAAAGTTCAAGTTTACTCTTCTAGTGTTTTCAGGGACCTTGGGATCTGCATCAGTATAATGTCTGTAGGCCTGATAAATCCTTTCCAAAAATTCAGAGGAGTCTTCATTTGTTTTTTGCTAAATTTCTTGAATTTTGTTCAAACTCTTTTGCTTTGTTCCCCTATTCAAAGCCCTGCCAAGAGGCATTTATGGTAGTGCTCTAATAAGAGAATTCCTCCCTCATTGGGGTCCCAATTTGGTTCAGGTGTGGGTACTGCCAAGTGGGCTTCAGGTGTACCATTTGTGTATGTTAGGTGGCGTTGGTATACTTCTTCCCTGGCCTTATCAATGACCATCCTTTCATCTCTAGTAAACATCTTATTCATAAGAGTATGAATGTGTGCCCAAGAGGGATGGTGAGTGACAAAGATAGAAGTAAAAAGTTCAGTCATGCAGATGGGGTCTTCTCTGTAAGGAGGTTTATATTTTTTTTCCAGTTAAACAAATCTGAAGGGCTTCCCTGGTGGCGCAGTGGTTGGGAGTCTGCCTGCCAATGCAGGGGATGCAGGTTCGTGCCCCAGTCCGGGAAGATCCCACATGCCGCGGAGTGGCTGGGCCCGTGAGCCATGGCTGCTGAGCCTACGCGTCCAGAGCCTGTGCTCCGCAACGGGAGAGGCCACAACAGTGAGAGGCCTGCGTACTGCAAAAACAAAACAAAAACCAAAAAACAAATCTGAAGTTGAGAATGGATTGTGCATCCATAGAAACCCATCTGGTTGGCCATTTGCATGAAGGCTTCCTACAGGATATCAACACAAGGGAAATTATCCTGCTCTGGAAGTGGCTTCCAGTCTAAATTGAGACTAAAACTAAAACTGTCACGTTTTAGATGGTGATACCAAACTAAGTCCCTATGCCCTGGGGTTTAACATAGAAACTTCTAATTGATCCCCATAAGTAGGGGAAACAGGAGGTGGTGGAAGGAGTGAATATATCGGTGGCACAGGGGTAGTCAGAACTGCTGCTGGTACAGCAGCATCAGCTGGAGAGGAATTTAAGTTTTGAAGTAACATGTCTTCACTCTCATTTTCTCCCTTTCCCTCTTGTAGAACAGATTTTCCCTTGTGTTTCCTTTCATACTGCTGCACCATAAGTCTGCAGCCATCTGACATCTTTTCCTCCTGATATAATAGCATAAATGCTTTTGTGTATGGAATTTCATCATTTTCCCCTGCTCTTTCACAAAGCAATTTCAATAGCAAGACTGTATAGTAACTGAGTAAGCCATTAAGGGGCCATAGCTCTTCTGATAACATATATCAGGGCCACACATTGTTACAATAGAATATCATCTCCTTCTTAAGTCATAGGCTTGCAGCTATATTTTGCCCATTTATTTAAGATATACCCCAAAGGGCTTTCCTTAGGGACAGATGGAGTATTTCCCATATTTATAAGTTCAAGAACGGCAAAGCACCAAAAGCACAAACAAATTCCAGCACCAAAGCACAAATTCCAACATGAATAAACACAGAACAGAGGCAAACAAACCAGTTCACAAATTGGGTAAAAGCCCAGCAACTATTTCCTCTCTTCAACAGGGCACCACACTCAAAGACAAAACAAATTGGCTTATTCCAGAGAAAAAAGTCCCACATGGAGGAAAGAGAGTATACACCAGAACCACTTACTGTACTGTATTGAGCCTGTCAGCCCCCAGATGTTGATTCCTTGCTCCAACTGCCAAGCACTGGGGCAGCCAGTGTTGCTCAGGGGAATTTTGAAGGGAATATCCTCAGGACAAGTGGTAAGGACCAGCAGGTGCTAGGATCTTACCCCCAAATTCCCCAACCAGGGCTAGCTACCCAAGAGCAGCAACGCTCGTGGCTGGCTTGCCAAAATTTGTTACCGAGCGTAAGCTTGTACTGCTCACCACACAACAAGCCAATCCATTGAGAGACAAGGTGCTGGGGCAAGGAACAGTGACTTTATTTGGAAAGCCAGCAGATTGAGAAGGTGGTGAACTAGTGTCCCAAAGAATCATCTTTCCCAAGTTAGAATGCAGGCTTCTTTTATACTAAAAGAGTGGAGGTAAAGTCCTGGTTCTGGCCAGACTTCAGAGGGGATGTGTTAATTTCTTCCTTCCTGCAGCCATTCACAGATGGACCTGATCAGGATGTTTCCTGTGAGTTAAACAAAGGTATTATAGCTTAATGCTCATTACCTGGGAGGCAAGGTTCCCAGAGATGGGCCATTGTGTATAACTTAAACTTATAGGCAGTATCCCTTTAGTGATTAACTTGTACTAGAATAAAAAGGTTCTTTCCTATTACACTGTGTCCTCACTAGAAAAGTCCTTGACCTCTATATCTCTATAGTCTGTTTAAGGACACACTAGGCCTTTTCTTTCATACTCTTTGAAATTTGTCTGGTGTCTTCCCACAGCCTAATTCCAAAGTCATTTGTACATTATATGTATCTATTATAGCAGCATCCCATGTCTGGCAACAAAATATGTATAATTTTTTGGCTATTTTAACAAATTGCCAAAAACCCATTGGGAAAAAAAAAGAAAAAGAAAAAAAAGTTTATTATCTTACAGTCCTGGAGGTCAGGAATCTGAAATGCATCTTACTGGGCAAAAATCAAGGAATCAGTGGGGCTTTGTTCCTCCTGGTAGCTCTCAAGGCGAATCCATTCTTTGACTTTTACAGTTCTAGAGGACATCTGCATTCCTTTGTCCACAGCCCCCTACCATGTTCAGAGCCAGCAATGGCTGGCCAAGTCTGGCTCTGACTCTAATTCTGCCTCCTGATCCCACTTGTAAGGACTCTTCTTATTACATCAGGCCTACCCAGATAATCTAGGATAATCTCACTATTTTATGTCACCTGATTAGCAATCTTAATTCCATCTGAAACCTTAATTCACATTTGCTGTGTGATACAACATATTCATAGGTTCCAGGAATTAGGAAGTAGACATCTTCCTGAAGTGTTATTAAGCCGTATCTGAAGGAAGTTTAGCTTATCTAGTAGGCAAAGTTCTCCAACCCTAAGTTACCACAATTCCCAAGAGGGACATTGTGACCATATTTCTTATCTTGAGAAAATTTTCCTTTTCTTTCCTCTTATCTTCAGAGTCAAGGGCAGTAAGTGGCAAACAGTAAGCACTCAATTAATGTTTCCTGGATGAAATAATTAATGACTAAATGAGGGAGGGAAGCTATATTAATTTGATCCCATAGCAAACTTTTGCTTATATACAGTCTCCTAAAGAACGTACAAAACATGCTTGGTAAAAAATAGCTGCCAATTTTGAAGCAAAGGATTTTGTTAGATCTCATTTGTTTTATTTCTTCAAGCAGTTTTATTCAAAAATTTTCTAAAATATACAAATATTAAACATTAAATAAATATAGCATATGTATTTAGGTCTTTAAGAAAATAGCCTTAAAAGTTATTAATAGAACTGTGTAACATTCATATTGGACAATTAAATTACAGAATTTAAACCCCCAAATGAACTTAGATGTTATTTGTGTCAATAAATCAAGTTTACAGATTGGGGACATGAGGTCCAGAGAAGCCAGAAAGCTTACCACTCTCAAATTCTTATTAGCATAGAGAAAGAACTGGAATCCTTATCTTCTCATGCACTGTTTTTACTTCCTTCCTGTTTTTTATTTACCATTTACAACTAATAAAAAATAAAAATTTTAAACTAAATTGAGATTGAAATAAACATCTTATAACCTAAAGTTAGTTAGGTATTTTTGTAGCTATTAACACTATCTCATTAAGTTTAGGTCAATGTTCTCTTTTATTTAAGAAGTAACTGAAGCAATTATTTCATTTCTTAAATCTCTTGGTATGTTAGAAATTATTTTCTAAATCTAAGACACTATATCAAATCTGCTATGAGCCAAATCTCTTGAGTAAAAACTTTAAAATTAAATCAATAAATGATTGAAGTTCATCATTTTCTCTGTTCAAATCTGCTTAAAGGTCTTAATGTTGAAGTAAATGAATATATATTCCAATTTCTTTGCATAAAATAATTTTTATATCTCAGCAGAAACCATTGTTTGACAAAAATTTTGCCTTAAGATTAATTTATATTATTAAACCAATAAATAAATTACTTCAGGGTGTCCATGCAAACTCCTATTTTATTTTAATCTTACAATCCTTATCCACATAATATTTGCCCAATTTATAACTGACTATGAGTTAATCAAATATAATAAAGCCTCATAATATGCAAATGATAAGATACATAGACCTTTGTTTTATTCCTTTTTTTAGAACAGTGTTAGTAATTCAGTTCTGGCAGAATGAGAATAGCTATTTTGCATTGCACATAAATGCTGTACTCCCTATGCAATAACATCATAGTATGTTTCACATTCTTTATAAAATAATATTTCTGGAAAGTTTAAAACAGTAAATTAAATTGGACATATAAATATAGTTCATTATTATAATACAAATAAAAAAGAAATAATACCTATAAACTAGTGTGTTTTCCTTTATTTTTAAATGTTAAATATAATTTGAAGTGGACTGAAAAACAAATTAAGATTGCATGTTGATAAAGTTAAATCAACACTATTTTAGATGTATATTTTGGCATGAAAACTTAGCTCATATCACGACTTAGACAAAAAGAAGTGATAAATCCTTGTAGACTTGTACTTAAAATTATTAAATACAAAATAATACAATCAGTATTTGTGACACAAAGAAATAGAAAACATATTATTTAGAACTCATACCTTAATTGACCACAAAGTTGGGGTTATTCCCATCTTTGTCACTTTTAAACAACAATCACATATGTTGTTAAGTAGTGACTAAAATACCTTCTCAGTCTTTATAAATGATTTAGCTATTTATGTTTCCTCCTTCATTATATTGTCTTATAAGGTCATTTACAAACTTGGTAAGAAACTGTGAATCTTAGTCTGAAATTACTTTAGAAACTGTTCCTAGAATCCTATCAAAATGAAAAATTCTGCTAGGCAATTCATGAATTCAGAGATCCCTTTCATGCAGTTTTATTATTATTACTTGCATGTCATTGCCACTATAATATTTTAAACAATTTGAGAAGAATTTTTGACAATTTAAGGATTATGATTTTTTCTCCTATAATAAAAGAACATTTAATTTTAAATAAGATATATTTGGATGTTCTTTTTTTTATTTGATGTATTTTAATTTAGATTAAATTTCTACATAGAGTGCAGGGAACTGAATCTTGACAAAAATAACTCTTCTGCTAGAGGAAAAAAAATGTAACATTCTTAATAAGTGTATGATACTTATATTAAATATTTGAAAAATAATCATCTTTAAGAGAACTGATATGATGTTGCAGGTTTGAATTAAGTATGCATTGGTTTCTCTCTGGTGGTGATAAGAGCTATTTCTAACTCAAGGATTTAAATGTAAATTCCCTGTAAGTCAACCCAAGTGATCACTATTATTACTATTACTCAGTTAATAATTATTATTTTCATTCAAACTTGCATGCAAATGAAAGTGTCACCTTTTGGTTCTCTTTACTAATTTCAGTAATTTTTGACTGTCTTAGCCCAGATTTTTTTTCTCTGGATTATAATTTCAGAATTAAATGGAATGTATCATGTTTACCAGAACAGCATTATGTCACAATAACAAAGTTAGAGGCTTTGGAATCTGACAGACCTCTTTGTTCTGTATTCTTCTTCTTTCATTGACTTTTTAAAGATATTATTAGTTCAGGCAAATGGTTTAATTTCTCTAAACTTTGGTTTCTATGTCTGTTATATGGACCACTCTGTGTAATTTCTTTAAGAGCACAGTGCCTGAGACAAAATAGGTACTTAATTAATGGTATATTTATTATTATTATATTTATAGTTATAAGTTGCAGAGAACATATATTTATATTGGTGAAAATTTATCAATGCTGGTATACTTATACAAAGTCCTGAATTCATTGTACTAATGTCATGAAGAGTCTGACTTTGTTTATGATATTTGACTACTGACAGCTTTCAAGCCCCACCCTTCCCAATTTCACTTTTGCCGTACATCTGGGAATACTGATAAGTAAGTCCAGGTGTTCCCTCCTTTGGTACTGGTAAGATATTCAAAACATACAAGCCCTAGTCATGTTAGGGAACCATCATTATAACCACTTCACCTAATCACCATAAAACCCCAAACCAATTGCCACTCTCTGCTCTCTCAAGACATTTTTGGACCTGCTTGGGGTCCTGTCTGCTCTCCTGAAGCCTCACTTTGTGAGTAATCTCTTGGCGCTTTAGTCTCATCATTAGTCTTGACATTCAAACCAAATTCTAGGTGTGTATGGGGAATTCATCTTGTATCTTAGGCATTAATGAAACAACTAATTTAGGCAATTTGAAGTCTCTAATTTTTTGCTCAGTTTTTAGCATAAATCATGGACTCAATAGTGGCTTATGATAAATTTTAGATAATATTTATTATTTACTTTTATTGATTCCTTTGTATATTCTAAGCTCTGTTTTAAGTGTTATACATGGATTAATTCATTTATTTATTACAACATATATATCAGGTAAATGGGATTATTATACTTGATTGCACACGTGGGGAAAAGGAGAGCAGGGGAATTGACACAGTAAGCAGCAGAACTGGGGCTTACAACTAGGCTGAAGTTTCCTTGCTCTTATCCATGAATCCATGTTGTACTTTATGATGCCAGAAATTTACTGAAATAATGAGGAAGAAATTCAATAAGTGAGGTAGATAGACATATTGGAGCGTGCATATCATGTGAAATCCAAACACCCATTCCTTAATTACTTCCAGGAACCAGGACATGTAAGGCTGTCCTAAAAATACTTCACTCACTAAGGCATTATGAAATATTTTGATTAATAAAGTGCTAGTATCTTAAAACAATTATTCTTGGCTTGTTTTCTATAGAATGAGTGCTAGGAGAATATACTATAATCCAAAAAGTCTCCCTGATTTCAGTGAACATGACAGAATCCCAGGGGCCCAGAGGCTATTAGTACCTGGAGAACTGACAAATCAGAAAAATTAGATTCTTTTGCAAGTTTCACATACGCCAGAGGGTGGGAGCTTGGTTCCAACATAGTTCAGAGAGCAGCCAGTTTAGTGAAGTCACTGGGGGCCTCAGTGTTCTTTGGAATGTTAAGGAATCCCTTCTAGGGGTCACAATAGCAAAAATAAATCCACCACCAAGTGTTTTACATTCTGTGTGCCTATTTTGTCAGTATTGTCACTTGTAAGACATTTCCTGTGAGCAATTGTCTCAGGAGAAAACAGTTAACCCTTAAAAAAAAAGGTGGCGGGCTTCCCTGGTGGCGCAGTGGTTGAGAGTCCGCCTGCCAATGCAGGGGATGTGGGTTCGTGCCCCGGTCTGGGAGGATCCCACATGCCGCGGAGCGGCTGGGCCCGTGAGCCATGGCCGCTGGGCCTGCGCGTCCGGAGCCTGTGCTCCGCAGCGGGAGAGGCCACAGCAGTGAGAGGCCCGTGTACCATAAAAAAACAAAACAAAACAAACAAAAAAAGGGTGGCTCTACAAGATATGCTTGCACCAATAGAAACTGAAATGCTATAGCATTCACCCTTGAGTGGATTTTCCCTGAAGCATCATAGAAATGGGAAATCTTGTCAGCAGTTGAATTTTGAGAGGTACTTTTCTTTGTCTAGGAGAATAAATCTTGTAATAGATTGGTGTATTCTAAACATTCTATTGTCCTACATTTTCTCACCCTCTTGTAGTTAGGCAGTTAAGATAATGTGATATGATGACATCTGGCCAAAGGGTAATGAGAGAAATTAATGAATGTCAGCACTGCCCTTCAGGTTTATCTTTCCCTGCTGTAGCAACTGAGCAAGATTCATGTTCCAGTGGCGCAACTACAAGACAGTGAAGCTTCTATCATGTGTGGTTCTAAGTGATTTTTACAGTGGAGTCCCTTATCTCTACCTTATCAAGCTTTGTACCTGTAATAGGAATGAGAGGAAACATTTGCTCTGTTCAGTAATTGAGACAGTAAGATTGTTTTGTCCTTAGCATATTCTAGCCTACCTGACTAATACTGATAGTCAATGATAATTCACTGGTGCTATCAAATGGTTTAACAAGATATTCAAATACTAGGAAGGAATAAGATTAGAGAATTAGTTACAAAGAGATTTAAATTTGGGTTTAGAAATGTGGACTCAATTCACTGCTAAAAAATTAAAATGGAGAAGATGAAAGGATATATATTATGATTTCATCAAACTTTTCAATTTACAAAAATACTTCTTCTTGTCTCCATATTTGAGATCTTTGCTGCTTTAGAAGTTTTAAGCCCAAGGGCAAAAATGGTTTCACCAGATAACATAAAAGATATTCCTTTGAATTATAAGTTGAAACCGGCACTTAGCCTTTTTGGATATATTCTACTGAGTGAGCAATTTATGAGTCTTGATGAGAGATGAAAACCAGCTCCAACTATGCAAGCTGAAAACAGTTATTACTCAATATCCCAGAATCCCTTTTTAATAGGGCATGAACAAGTCCAGTGACCCTCATCCAATCGGATGTACCTGTCCTGGATTTTGATTTTGGTTTTAGTAACAAAATTTACTAAGAAACAATAGAAAAACTTTTGTGGTGGCAAAAGTATTGCAAAATAATCTAATTATAGCACATGATGACATTAGTGATATCTGGTGTACAGTGAAGCTCTGTTTTTGGTACAAGCCAATTCATCTAGTAGTTATTAGTGCTGCAAAAGGAGTCTTCAGTAGAGCATACTGGTGGGATAATGTTGGCTGTGGACATGGGTGCACAGTCTATGGAATCTGCTTCTCCATCTCTAGTTCTGATTTCATGAGCTACCTACAGATACTACAGAAAATTCAATAAATTCCTGTTTTGATTTAAATCATCTATTGTCAATACCTAATATTTCAAATGAGAACTCCTGACTAATGCGGTTATTCATTTTGAATTCAGACTTGTTATCAAAAGAAATTAATCTAAGAGGAACTTTGATCAACCAGGTTCAAATGGAAAGAAAAAGAAGTCAAGAACTTAATGAGATCAAGGAGTATGGTTACTAGAAGTAGGAGTATGAAAGAATTGGAAGAACAGGGGATTAAATTCAGAGACCCTTATCTTTAAATTAATATTTATGATGTGGAACACATCTGGGTTATGTGAAATGCATGTCAGAGGACATAGCTAAAATGGAAGGCAAATAAGAGACATTTGAATTGTGTCCATGAAATATGAGGTTGGGCTCTTTGACTTGTCATTCATATGGACATTAGAATTGCCATTATATTTGCAATTATGGGAAAATTCACCTTTGCTGAATGTGAGGTTGTAACTTAGAAATCAGTAAAAATCTATGACAAAGAAGTAGAAGTTATTTAGCAGTATTCTATAAGATTCAAAGGTGAAGGGGTGTGCCAACAGGTAGAATAATTCTCATCTAAAAAGTAGAAAAAATAACAATGTTTAGAATGTGTCAGTGCCCTGTGGCATGTGGAGGGTTTGTGGTTAAAAATGTATCCTTCACAGAGGAGGCTATAAAGGGAGTGGTGTTCTTGACATAGAGTGCAATTTCAGTTAAAATGGAAAGGTAGAAGGTTTTGAAAAGAGGTTAAGGTGAAGGGAATTTGCTGCTAAAAGGGAGAATTTCAACAAAATATTTGGAAAACCTGCGGTATCACTTATGATTCATTAAATCATTAATTCATTCAATAAATAACAGTGTTTTTCCCAGGTAGCAAGCACCATGAAAAGTGCCAGTAGTATAAGGTGAGTAAATTATTGTCTCTACCTCCAAGGGATCTAATAATCTAGAGGAGACAAAGATATAAAGAACCAATTAACATACTGCATGATAAATGCATCAGGTATATTTAACTAGAGCTGACATATGCTAACTGAATTGAGCTATTAGTTAAGGAAGATGGGAAGTATTAGAAGGGAGGTTAGAAAAATTTATCCAGAAGGAAGTGACCTAAATTTGACCTGGGAATACAATATAGTTAATTTTTCAGATGAGCTGGGAATGAAAATGATGTCAGTTAAAATTAGTTGCAAATAGAAGAACTAGCACTTGCAAAGAGTATGTCATATTGAGAAATCTAAGAGTAGCTGGTCATGGGTAGAGTGTGTGAGTGTGGTATGTTCACAAGTGCAGGACAGGAAGTGAGAGTAGTAAGAGAGAATCCTGTATAGAGAGATGGGAGTCAGGTCTTGAAGGGACATGAAAGGTTTACATTTATTTTGAATAGTATATAAAGCAAGTGATCACGTGTATTTTGGAGCAACACATGTGAAAGAGGGAAGAGGGCACCTGAAAGGAGACAGAGTTGTTAGAAAATTGCCAGGACTTGCTGCAGAACCCCTTCCTCTCTGTCCCTACTTAAGGCTAGCAGCCTTCTGTGCCACCTGGTTTATGGGCCAGATTAGTGTTACTAGGTGTTGAATGTGATGCCTCCATAACACAAAGAGGCTTCCCAATTACTATGCTTCATATTTTGTCATAGGTATTTCAAAGTACAGAAATTTGTTTTTCATTTTGGAGGAAATATCCTGGCCTGCCTCCAGAGATTGGACCCCTAAAAATTTCACTGTGGTGTCAGGTCCCTGAATCTTTGAAAGGTTTATCTTCCATGTTCTGGAGCAGATGTGTCTTACACATGTAGGCATCCCGTGTCTACAGTTATTCTACAGGATGCATTCTATTTCTGCAGGGGATATTCTGGTAAATTAAATGCAAATCCACTCTCCCCAGTAAGGCTTCTTCATTATTTGAGCCTTTATTATTATCACTATTATTATTATTGTTATTTAAGCCTAATCTCCCCTAGAAAATAATATTGTTTCTGGTTTATGTCTTGGTTCTGTGAGTGAGTGCATGTACGAGAAGGGGTGCTTTTTAGAGAATTCTGCTTGGTCCTTCCCACTATATCTCTACCCCAGAATAGATTAGGGGCTTAATGTGAATGTTACTCCAACTTTCAAGTATATAAATCCCATATATACATCACTGATTAGGGAAATGACCACTGCATGGGGTCCATGCATCCAGTAAGCCTACTGTGACTGAACTTTATCCAAGACTCTGGCCAGTTCACAGTTGACTTACTAGATCCAGGACTCCGGTTGTCTGCTTCTGTGTCTGCATCTTTGCAGCACAAATTCCTGATATTTGGAGGATAGGATTCTTGTTGCCCACCCTAGCTCCTGTAAGCAGAGTGCAAGCTGCTCCAGGAAAGTATGCAAGCCTGCCTGCTAGGGAACAGGGTATTGGGAGATGGGTAGCTTCCATGGAGCTAAGGGCTGAGTTGACTGAAATTAACCACATTTACTATCCAAGCCTTTCCCTGGAAGTCACAAGCCTTCATTAAACCTCAGAGTTCCAAAATAGTTACATCAGACAGATTCTGCCAGAGCAATTGTCATGTAGATGGAGAGAAAAATTCCTGGTACTTCCTACCCCACCATCATCACAGAATCCTCTTGCCTGCTCTACTCTTTTGCCTCTAAGACACCATGTCCTATTAACCATCTCCACAACTTACTGTGGATCAAGAACTCTTGGCTGTTCATTTGGTTATAGTAATTATGATCTCCTGAATTCTGATGGTTAAACATTGCCACTTGGCTCCCATTAACATGGAGCCTCCCCAACCCCACTGGTATTTATGGTCTTACCTACCATGAGCCATGACCAGCAGAAAGAAACCATCAATCTTCCCAATAATGCTACCACCCATCTCACCAGCACAGTCTGGCAGATTTTGTTAATGGTGTCTTCTCTTGTCCCTCCAGTGGCACATAAATTTTGGTGCACCACAGCTCACTCACTAGCAAGTCAGAATAGCATTTATTGCTTTGGAAGAGGGCAGATATAGTCCAAAAGAAAGCAGTTAATTAAATATTAAGATTATTTCTTAAACTCATAACTGAGATTGTAGATTAAAATCAAAAGCACTTTTATTTTTAGAACACAACACCATGAGAGAGAAAAAGGGACCTGGCAATCAAAAACTTGTCCTTGCATATCCAAATCAAAGCTTGAGGGCATTGCAGTACAAATATAATACAACGTAGACCAAAATAAATAATATAGTGACATAAACAGTTTTTCTGCTGTACAGTTAGTTGCAGAGCTATTCTGAGATTTAATATTATTGGAAAAGAACAGAGATAGGTCCCTGCTGTCTGGCCTCTTTTTAGAAAACCAACCAAAGAGAATTAACACAAACCTCTAGATAACTCTGAAATTATGAGGGCAGAAAAATTTATTCCCATTACTGATTTGAGTTTCTGGCAGGAGGCAATTTCAGATTACCTATTTCAAATGGGGTCATCACACTATTATCATAGGTAGAGAGAGGGAATCATATAGCCAACCTCACCGTATGCCTTCAAATATTCACGCATCCCCTACAGGGTAGGGAGGAGACATGGAATAACCATACATGCCTAAACAGGGCATAAAAGACTGCTCAGAATTGAGAGCTGGATGCTTACCAGGGAGCTGTAGCAGGAAAAGGCAAGAAAACCCTAGATCTGAGAATGTAAAATAGATGGGCAAAGTGGGAACTGATCAATGATAAGTCTGTGACTCAAAGATCAGCAGTGACAACATGAGATGAGGTTGGAGGCTCAGTCAGCAGGGATGGAACTCTCAACTCCCCAGATTTACCACCATGTATTACCTGTGCTAAAAAAAAAAAAAGAGATGTTGTCATCACTAACACATCATGTCCATGTGGTGGACACCATTCTAGGTGGTATCCACAGTACATATGAATGCTGAGACAACACAAGGAAAATACTAAATGAAAGAAACCTGAATTTAATTAAGCCTTTAGCCATTCCTAAATCCAAGTCTTATACTTGAAATGACTGATTGCCTTGATTGGCAATATCAAATTTTTGTAATCATCAGAAATGGGGCTGATAATCTGAGTAGTTTATAAAATTTCATACTGTATAGTGCAATATGCACTATTATAGTCTATAAAATATCAAATCTGCTCACATGATTAACAAAGAAGTATTTATGTAGTGGAAACAGTGTATTGATATTAAATTCTGCCTATGCTATTGACATAGGAAATTAGCTCTTCAGAGGTGCACTAACTAAAGTGCTTCAATGCTCATTTAATATGATCTTTTGATTAAAATGTCTATAAGATACATCAGTATTATACAGCTGGTCAGTTGACGGAGTACAGTAGCTTGTGGCAGAACAACACTCCTAGTGATGACTAGAAGCAAAACAATAAGGAAGAAAGAAGAAGGGAGGGATGTAGGGCAAGAAGGAGAGAGAAATAAAAGAAGTGAAGAAAAGAGAAGAAAAAAGTAAAGAAAAGAATAAAAGTAATAAACCTTATTTTGAAGGTACCTCATAGCTGCTAGGGCAACCAGGACTTGAAGATCCTAGAGCCTGGAGAGAAGGAAACACAGATATGTGAGCCAATATTCTGTGAGTATCATTTATCCTGAATTTTGGGGTAAGGATCAAGTCAGAAAACTCAGACAGAAGGTTACACTTTAAAGATAGAAAAGCCAAGAGAACTTTGAGAACATTCACTGTGACAGAATAAAAACTTGGATTATATAGATGTTCAGGTAACAGGACTTGAGGTGACAAGACCTAGAGAGAAGAGAAGAACCCTTCCTCAGCAGGTTTTTCCCCTCAAAGTGTTAGCTGATTTCTTAAGATGCTCAGGGTCAGAGGTTAGGAGGATAAACAAAAAGTGAATGAAAAGCAGAACAAAGTCTTCTGCAGTTTCACATTGCTAAGAAGATAAACACTGGAGTTCAGGAAGAGGGACTCTACTAAACATGCCAAATTCTCACTTGGGACCAATGAAGATTTAATTTCAGGCATGTCAAGAAACATGAAGGATCTGAAATTTTACATCACAAGTTAGCCTGCTTCAGTTTCACAGATGCTGGCAAAACACATGAGACTCTTGGGTCAGGGGCAAAGAATTGTATTATTTGTAACACAGCAGGCAACACATCTGCACCAGTTCTTACTGCCCTTCAAGTCCCATGGGGCAATGTAAAATTAGGTCTGGGCGGATGCTGCACACATGGTGAGTCTGTGTCACAAGGGAGAAACCTTGAGCTTAGAACTGTTCCAGTTTCATAAGGGGCCTGTTAGAAAACCTGCCTAACTTTTGCCCTGCCTAACTTTTGCCCTGGAGGGAAACATTATTAATATTATCATGAACAGCAAGAAAAACCTCTGCTTTTTACCCTGGAGAAAAATAATATCTTAATCTTCCAAGGCTGTTTATTATACAAACATCCTTGAGAGAACAGTTTGGGAAAAAAGCTGACATAAGACATGCAAAAACACCATGGAATAAAACAAACTAATTGAGGCTTACAAAACTGACAACCTAACCTCGTCAGGTTGTCCCTGATTATATTAAGGTGATATTACCCAACCCCACCTCACTTAGACCACTAATCAGAAAATAAAATTATCTCTGGAGGTACAAAATGTCTGGCAGTAAACATTATACAAATAGACAAGAAAAAGAAAAAAACTGACCAATAGAAACAGACCTAAACATGACCCAATTCTTGCATTTAAAGTAAATGTTTGCATAGTGAAAATTTTTCACTTATTTTCATTTTTTTTTAACATTATGGAGTGGGTGTCAATTTATAGAATTCAAATGAAAAATCAGAGTAATTCATTTGTTGGAAATTTTAGTCTTTTGGGTATATATATATATATATATATATATATATATGTTCATGTATGCAAATGCATTGTCCAATTTCTTTAAAACTAATTAATTGTTTAAGGTATGAATGAAATACTCTGGAAAATGTTCCATGTGCACTTGAAAAGAATGTGTATTCTGCTGCTTTCGGATAGAATGCTCATATATATCAATTAAGTCTATCTGATCTAATGTGTCATTTAAGGCCTGTGTTTTCTTACTGATTTTCTGCCTGGATGATCGGTCTATTGAGGTACATATGGTATCAAAGCCCCTATTATTATTGTGTTACTGTAGATTTCTTTTATGTCTTTTAATATTTGCCTTATATATTTAGGTGCTCCTATGTTGGGTGCATATATATTTATAATTATTATATTTTCTTCTTGGATTGATCTCTTGGTCATTATGTAGTGTGCTTCTTTCTTTCTTGTAATGCTATTTATTTTAGAGTCTATTTTGTATGATATAAGTATTGCTCCTCTAGCTTTCTTTTCATTTCCGTTTGCATGAAATAACTTTTTCCATCCACTCACTTTCAGTCTGTATGTGTCTCTAGATCTGAAGTGAATCTCTTGTAGGCAGCATATATCCCAGTCTTGTTTTTGTATCTATTCAGTTACTCTTTCTTTTGTTTGGAGCATTTAGTCTATTTACATTTAAGGTAATTATCTATATGTATGTTCTTACTGCCATTTTGTTAATTGTTTTGGATTTGTTTTTGTAGGTCTTTATTGTCTTCTTTTGTTCTCTTCTCTTGTGATTTAATGACTATCTTTAGTGTTGTGTTTGGATTCCTTTCTTTTTTTGTGTGTACATCTACTATAGATTTTTGGTTTGCAGTCACCATGAGGTTTTTTTATATAGCAGTCTATGTATATAGTGATTTGTATAAGTTGCTGATCTCTTAATTTTAAATGTATTTAAAAAAACCTGCACTTGTACTCTCCTCCCCTCATGATTACTGTTTTTGATATCATATTTTACATCTAATTGTTTTGTGTCTTCCTTAAAAGCTTATTGTGGATACAGATGATTTTTTTTTAATTTAGAAAAGCCTTTTACTTTATTTTTGTAATATTTTACTTTATATTGGAGTACAGTTGAGTTACAATGTTGTGTTAGTTTCAAGTGTAGAGCAAAGTGATTCAGTTATACATATGCATATATCTATTGTTTTTCAAATTCTTTTCCCATTTAGGTTATTACAGAATATTGAGCTGAGTTCCCTGTGCTATACAGTAGGTCCTGTTGGTTATCTATTTTAAATATAGTAGTGGGTGTATGTCAGTCCCAAACTCCCAATTTATCCATCCTGCCCCACCTTTCCCCTTTGGTAAACATAAGTTTGTTTTCTAAGTCTGTGAGTCTTTTTCTGTTTTGTAAATAAGTTCATTTGTATCATTTTTTTTTAGATTCCACATGTAAGTGGTATCATGATATTTGTCTTTCTCTGGCTGACTTACTTCACTTAGTATGATAATCTCCATGTCCATCCATGTTGCTGTAAATGGCATTATTTCATTCTTTCATGGCTGAGTAATATTCCATTGGATAAAGAGGATGTAATATATATATACATTCATCTGTCAATGGACATTTAGTTTGCTTTCATGTCTTGGCTATTGTAAACAGCACTGCGATGAACATGGGGTGCATGTATCCTTTTGAACCATGTTTTTCTCCAGATATATGCTCAGAAATGGGATTGCTGAATCACATGGCACCTCTATTTTTAATTTTTTAAAGAACCTCCATACTGTTCTCCAAAGTGGTTATACCAATTTACATTCCCACCAGCAGTGTAGAAGGGTTCCCTTTTCTCCACACCCTCTCCAGCATTTATTGTTTGCAGGTTTTGATGATGGCCATTCTGAGTGGTGTGAGGTGATATCTCCTTGCAGCTTTGATTTGCATTTCTTTAATCATTAGAGATGTTGAGCAGCTTTTCATGTGCCTCTTGGCCATCTGTATGTCTTCTTTGGAGAAATGTCTATTTAGATCTTCTGCCCATTTTTTTATTGGATTGTGTTTTGATACTGGGATGCACGAGCTGTTGGTAAATTTTGGAGATTAATCCCTTGTCAGTCACATTGTTTGCAAATATTTTCTCCCATTCTGTGGGTTTTCTTTTCATTTTTTTATGGTTGCCTTTGCTGTGCAAAAGCTTTTGAGTTTAATTCGGTCCCACTTGTTTATTTTTGTTTTTATTTCCATTACTCTAGTATATGAATTGAAAAAGATATTGCTGTGACTTATGTCAAAGAGTGTTCTGCCTATGTTTTCCTCTAAGAGTTTTATAGTATTCAGCCTTACATTTAGGTCTTTAATTCATCTTGACTTTATTTTTGTGTGTAGTGTTAGGGAGTGTTCTAATTTTATTCATTTACATGTAGCTGTACAGTATTCCCAAGACTACTCATTGAAGAGACTGTCATTTCGCCATTGTATATTCTTGCCTCCTTTGTCATAGATTAGGTGACCATAGGTATGTGCATTTATCTCTGAGCTTTCTATACTCTTCCATTGATCTATATTTCTGTTTTTGTGCCAGTACCATACTGCTTTGATGACTGTAGCTTTGTAGTATAGTCTGAAGTCAGGGAGCATGATTCCTCCAGCTCGGTGTTTCTTTCTTAAGATGGTTTTGGCTATTCGGGGTCATTTGGGTCACCAAACGAATTTAAAAATTTTTTGCTCTAGTTCTGTGAAAAATGCAATTGGTAATTTGACAGGGATTGCATTGAATCTGTACTTTACCTTGGGTAGTATAATCATTTGATTTTTCCAATCCAAGAACATGGTATATCTTTTTGTGTCATCTTTGATTTCTTTCATCAGCATGTTAATTTTCAGAGTACAGGTTTTTTGTCTCCTTCAGTAGGTTTATTCCTAGGTATCTTATTCTTTTTGATGTGATGGTAAATGGGATTGTTTCTTTAATTTCTATTTCTGATCTTTCATTATTATTGTATAGAAATGCAACAGATTTGTTTACTAATTTTGTTTTCTGTAACTTTACCAAATATATTGATGAAGTCCAACAGTTTTCTGGTAGCGTCTTTAGGACTTTTTATGTATAGTATCACATCATCTGTCAATAGTGATAGATGAAATTGTCATCTGTCATATTATTGTTATTTTACTTTTTGTTTTCCAAATTGTATTCCTTTTATTTCTTTTTCTTTTCTGACTGCTGTGGCTAGGACTTCCAAAACTATGTTGTATAAAATTGGCAAGAGTGGACATCCTTGTTTAGTTCCTGATCTTAGAGGAAGTACTTTCAGCTTTCAACCATTGAGTATGATATTAGCTGTGGGGCTGTCATATATGGCCTTTATTATGTTGAGGTATGTTCCCTCTATGCCCACTTTCTGGAGAGTTTTTAATCATAAATGGATGTTGAATTTTGTCAGAAGTGTTTTCTGCCTCTATTGAGACGATTATATGGATTTTGTTCTTCAATTTGTTACTGTGGTGTATCACACTGATTGATTTTCAGATATGGAAAAATCCTTGCATCCCTGGGATAAATCCCACTTCATCATGGTGGATGATCCTTTTAATGTATTGTTGGATTCTGTTTGCCAATATTTTGTTGAGGATTTTTGCGTCTATGTTCATCAGTCATATTGGTATGCAATTTTCTTTTTTGTGGTATTTTTGTCTAGTTTTGGTATCAGAGTGATGGTGGCCTCATAGAATGTGTTTGGGAGTGTTCCTTCCTCTGCAATTTTTGGGAATAGATTCAGAAGGATAGGTGTTAATTCTTCTTTAAATGTTTGATAGAATTACCCTGTGAAGCCATCTGGTCCTGGACTTGTTTGTTGAGAGTTTTAAAATCAGTTTCAATTTCGGTACTTGTGATTGGTCTTTTTGTATTTTCTATTTCTTCTAGGTTCAGTCTTGTGAGATTGTGCCTTTCTAAGAATTTGTCCATTTCTTCTAAGTTGTCCATTTTATTGGCATATAGTTGCTCATACTAGTTTTTCATGGGGCTTTGTATTTCTGTGGTGTCTGTTATAACTTTTCCCTTTTCAATTCTAATTTTATTGATTTATGCCCTCTCTCATTTTTTCTTGATGAGCCTGGCTAAAGGTTTATCAATTTTGTTTATCGTTTCACAAAACCACCTTTTAGTTTCATTGATCTTTTCTATTGTTTTCTTCTCTATTTCATTTATTTCTGTTCTGATCTTTACGATTTCTCTCCTTCTGTTAACTTTGGGTTTTGTTTGTTCTTCTTTCTCTAGTTACTTCAGGTGTAAGGTTAAGTTGTTTATTTGAGATTTTTCTTGTTTCCTGAGGTAAGCTTGTATCACTATAAACTTCCCTCTTAGAACTGCTTTTGCTGCACCCCATAGGTTTTGAATCATCGTATATTCATTTTCATTTGTCTCTAGGTATTTTTTGTTGTCCCCTTTGATTTCTTCAGTAATCCATTGGATGTTTAGTAGCATATTGTTTACCCTCCAAGTGTTTGTGTTTTTGCAGTTTTTTTTTTCTTGTAGTTGATTTCCAATCTCATAGTGTTGTGGTCAGAAAAGATGCTTGGTATTTCAGTTTTCTTAAATTTACTGAGGCTTGCTTTGTGGCCCAGTGTGTGATCAATACTGGAGAATGTTCCATGTGCACTTGAAAAGAATGTGTATTCTGCTGTTTTTGGATGGAAAGCTCTGTATATATCAATTAAGTCTATATGGTCTAATATGTCATTTAAAGCCTGTGTTTCATTATTGATTTTCTCTTTGTGGTTACCATGAGGTTTTGATATAGCAGTCTATATAAAAACAAGATGTTTTAAGTTGTTAGTTTTTTCATTTCAAATGCATTTCCAATATCCTGCATTTGTGCTCTCCTCTTCTAAAGATTGCTGATTTTTATATCATATTTGTGTATGGATATTTCCTACCTTTACTGTATGTTTGCCTTTATCAATAAGCTTTTCCATTTGTAATTTTCTTGTTTCTAGTTGTGCCTTTTTCTTTTCCACCTAGAGTAGTTCCTTTAGCATGTGTTGTAAAGCTGGTCTGGGCTGAATTCTCATAGCTTTTGCTTGTCTGTAAAGCTTTTGATTTCTCCATTGATCTGAATGAGAGCCTTGCTGGGTAGAGTATTCTTGGTTGTAGGTTCTTCCCTTTCGTCATTTTAAATATATTGTGCCACTCCCTCTTCTGGCCTGCAGAGATTCTGCTGAGAAATCAGATGATAACCTCATGGAAGGTTATTTGTATGTTGTTATTTGTATGTTATTTGTTGCTTTTCTCTTATTGCTTTTAATATTTTCTCTGTCTTTAATTTTTGTCAACTTGATTATTATATGTCTCAGCATGTTCTTCCTTGGGTTTATCCTGTCTGTGACGCTCTACACTTCATGGACTTGGGTAAATGTTTACTTTCCCATGTAAAGGAAGTTTTCAGATATTATATCTTCAAACATTTTCTCATGTCCTTTCTCTCTCCCCTCCTCCTCATGGCACCCCTATAAAGCAAATATTAGTGCATTTAATGTTGTCCCAGAGGTCTCTTAAACTCTCCTCACTTCTTTTCACTCTTTTTTCTTTATTCTGTTCTGTGGCAGTGATTTTCACCATTCTGTCTCTCAGCTCACTTATTCATTCTTCTGCTTCATTTATTCTGCTATTGATTACTTCTAGTGTATTTTTCATTTCAGTTATTGTATCACTCATCTCTGTACTTCAGATCTTCTAGTTCTTTGTTAAACATTTCACTGATCTTCTCGGTCTGTGTCTCCATTCCTTTTCTGAGATCTTGAATCATCTTTACTATCATTACTCTGAATTCTTGTTTGGGTAGATTTTCTATCTCCACTTCACTTAGTTGTTCTTCTGGGGTTTTTCTTGTTCTTTCGTCTGGGACATATCCCTCTGCTGTCTCATTTTGTCTAACTTTCTGTTATTGTGCTTTCTGTTCCACAGGATGCAGGGCTGTAGTTCTTGCTTCTGCTGTCTGCCCTCTGGTGGATGAGGCTGGTCTAAGAGGCTTGTGCAGGCTTCCTCGTGGGAGGGACTGGTTCCTGCCCACTGGTGTGTGGAGCTGGGTCTTATCCCTCTGGTGGGCAGGAATATGTCAAGTGGTGTGTTTAGCAGGAAGCTGTGGCAAAGGGAGACTTTACGCAGCCTGTCAGCTGATGGGTGGGGCTGTGTTCCTGCCCTGTTGGTTATTTGGCCTGATGTATCCCAGCACTGGGGCCTACAGGCTGTTGAGTGGGGCCAGATCTTGGTGAGAAAATGGCGACCTCCAGGAGGGCTCACACCAATGAGTACTCCCCAGAACTACCGCCACATATGTCTTTGTCCCTGCAGTGAGCCACAGCTGTCCACTGCCTCTGCAGGAGTCCCTCCGATAACAGTAGGTAGATCTGGCTCAGGCTCTTATGAGGTTACTGCTTTTTCCCCTGGTTTCTGGTGCACACAGACCCTATGTGTGCCCTCCAAGAGTGGACTTTATATTTCTACCAGTCCAGTGGAATTCCTGCAATCAAACCCCACTGGCCTTCAAAGCCAGATCCTCTGGGGACCCCTCCTGTTGCCAGACCCCTAGGCTGGGAAGCCTATCATGGGGAATCAGAACTTTCACTCCTATGGGAGAACCTCGGTGAAGTAATTATTTTCCAGTTTGTGGGTCGCCCATCCAGAGGGTATGGGATTTGATTTTATTGTGATTGCGCCCCACCTACCATCTCTTGTGGCTTCTTTGTTTCTTTATGTAGGATATCTGTTTGGTAAATTCCAGTGGTATTTTGTCAATGGTTGTTCAGCAGTTAGTTGTGATTTTGGTGTTTTCATAAGAGGAGTTGAGCTCACATCTCTCTATTCCACCATCTTGTCTCTAGAAAAAAATCAGATACAGATTATTTTACTTCCTTTGTCTTTAACCTTCCTACTAGCTTTGTGTGTGCATGATTTCCTACCTTTACTGTATGTTTGCCTTTACCAGTGAGTTTTTTCATTTCATCTTTTAAAATTTTATTTATTTATTTATTTATTTATGGCTGCATTGAGTCTTCATTGCTGTGCGCAGGCTTTCTCTCTAGTTGCGGTGAGTGGGAGCTACTCTTCGTTTCAGTGTGCAGGCTTCTCATTGTGGTGGCTTCTTGTGGAGCATGGGCTCTAGGCACACAGGCTTCAGTAGTTGCAGCATGCAGGCCCTAGAGCACATGGGCTTCAGTAGTTGTAGCACGTGGGCTCAATAGTTGTCACTTGTGGGCTCTAGAGCACAGGATCAGTAGTTGTGGTGCACAGACTTAGTTGCTCCGTGGCATGTGGGATCTTCCCAGACCATGGATCGAATCTGTGTTCCCTGCATCGGCAGGTGGATTCTTAACCACTGCATCACCAAGGAAGTCCCATTTCATCTTTTTTTGTTGTTTGTTTGTTTCTAGTTGTGGCCTTTCCTTTTTTGTCTAGAGAAGTTCCTTTAATATTTGTTGTAAAGCTGGTTTGATGGTGCCGAATTCTTTTAGCTTTTGCTTGTCTGTAAAGCTTTTGATTCCACTGTCAAATCCGAATGAGACCCTTGCTGGGTAGAGTATTCTTGGTTGTAGGTTTGTCCCTTTCAATGCTTTTAATATACCATGCCATTCCCTTCTGGCATGCAGTTTCTGCTGATAAATCAGCTGATAATTATATGGGAGTTACCTTGTTTGTAACTTGTTGCTTTTCCTTGAGGCTTTTAATACTCTCTCTTTATCTTTAATTTTTGTCATTTTAATTACAATGTGTCTTGGTGTATTGCTATTTGGGTTAATCCCATAAGGGATGCTCTGTACTTCCTGGACTTGGAAGACTGTCACCTTTCCCAGATTAGGGGAGTTTTCAGCTATTATGTCTTCAAATATTTTCTTAGGCCCTTTCTCTCTCTCTTCTCCTTCTGAGACCCCTATAATGCAAATATTAGTGCACTTGATATTGTCCCAGAGGTCTATCTTAAACTCTCCTTGTTTCTTTTCTTTCTTTTTCTGTTCAACGATAGTGATTGCCACTACTCTGTCTTTCAGATAACTGATTAATTCTTCTGTATCATTTAGTCTACTATCGGTTCCTCCTAGTGTATTTTTCATTTCAGCTACTGTATTCTTTATCTTTGCTCAGTCGTTTTTTTATATTTTCTAACTCTTTGTTAAAAACTTTGAACTTCTTGCTCTTGGCATCTATTTCCCTCCCAAGTTCTTGGATCATCTTCACAATCATTACTCTGAACTCTTTCTTAGGTAGATTGCCTATCTCCACTTCACTTCGTTCTTCCGGAGTTTTATCTTGTTCCTTTGTCTGGAAGGAAATGTTCCCCAGCTGCCTCATTTTGTCTAAGTTGCTATTTGTATTTTTATGTATATGGTAGGTTAGTTACGTTTATCGACCTTGGAGAAATGGCCTTCTGTAGGCAACGTCCCATGCATCCCAGCAGCACACTCCCCTCTTGTCACCTAAACCATTTGCTCTAGAGGTTCCCCCTAAGTGGGCTGCATGGGTCTTCTGTTGTGCTAGGGTGACTATCTGACTGGTCTGGTTGGCTTGGTCAGCCCCTAGCATGGTTGGTTGCCAGGCTCTGCCTTGTGTGGATGCTGCTGGCTGCTGTTTAGTGGGCCCTGGTCACAAGGTGGCTGGCTATAAACCCTTAGGGGGCCCTGGGGCTAGTGCTGGCTCACTGGTGGATGGAGTCAGGTCCTGGGGTTAGTGCTGGACTACTTTCAGGCAGAGCCAGTTCCTGCAGTCTGGCTGCAGGATCCAGGGATTCCAGAGCTTTTTTCAGATTTGTAGTGGTGATGGTTGGAGGGGAGGGTTGGTTCATGACACATTTGGCTATGGGGTCCAGGGTGTCCCAAAGCTGCATTAGCCTGCTCTTGGACAAATACAGGGCCCAGATGGTACCAGGGAAGGATCTGGCCTGCTGTGAGTGGGCTGGGTTTGCAGGCTTCAGGATCATGGTTTTCTTGCATCTGGTGTCTTCCCCATGGTAGGTGAGGCTGTTCTTGTGGCTAATTCAGGTTTCCTGGAGGGCAGGGCTGGTGCCTTCCCACTGGTGGGTAGAGCTGAGTCTTGGCCTTCTGGTGGGCAGGGCCATGTCTACAGGTGGCTGTGGGAACAGGAAGTCTTTAGGCAACCTATCTGATGGGCGGGGCTGTGTCCCCACCCAGTTAGTTGCTTGGCCTGAGGTGTCCCAGCATTGGTATCTACAGGCTGTTGGGGCAGGGGAACAGGTCTTGGTGCTAATGACCTGGAGGGAGGACCCACTTTGGCAGCTGTCAGCGGTAATGTTCATACTGTAGAATGTTCCCAAATATGGCTGCCACCAATATCTATGTCCCCAGGGTGAGCCACAGCTGGCCCCTGACTCTCTGGTAGACTCTCCAAGACCAGCAGGTAGGTCATGTGAAATTTTATGTGTACCTTTGAGAGTGAAGTCTCTATTTCCTTCCAGTCCTGTGAGGCTTCTGACAATAAGCTCTGCTGGCCTTCAAAACCAAACACTCTGGGGGCTCATCTTCCTGGTGCAGGACCCCTAGGCTGGGGAGCCTGATGTGGGGCTTAGAACTCTCACTCCTGTAAGAGAACCTCTGCAATATAATCATTCTCCATGTTGTAGGTCATCCACATGGGGATGTGGGACTTGGTTATATGTTGAATCTGCCCCTCCTACCTGTCTCATTGTGGTTCCTTATTTATGTCTTTAGTTGTAGAAGATCTCTTCTGGTAGGTTCCAGTCTTTTTCATCGATGGTTTCCAGTTTATGGGTCGCCTACCTGCGTATATGGGATTTTATTATATTGCGAGTCCACCCCTTCTACCTTGTTGTGGTTCCTTCTTTATGTCTTTAGTTGTAGAAGATCTCTTCTGGTAGGTTCCAGTCTTTTTCATCGATGGTTGTCCGACAGATAGTTGTGATTTTGGTGTGCTCATGAGAGGAGGTAAGCACAGGGTTTTCTACTCTGCCATCTTGGCCAATCTCCATCTCAGATAATATTTTCACTTTTACCCCAACAAATTCTTGTTAAGGTAGCCTTTACAAGAGGAAAGATGTCAGGTCAGCTTCCTACCTAACCACTCAGTCCAGACCACTCAGTATCTTTCAACAGAGCAGTCACTCCCCAGTATCTTTCAACTGGGCCATGTACATGTTATACACTGCCAAATAAAACTCAGGATCATCAACCAGTAATTGGGAGATCTGAGAACTAGGAGAGACTCACCCAAATTCATCTGGACTCTCCAAGGAGGTGGATGGACACAAGAGGCCTCTGCTGGTACCAGTCTCCAAATCCTCATAGAGTTCAGTCAAAGGAGAGAAGTCAGCTCTGGATCTCTTCGTAGTTGCCAAAACTGTCAACTTTAAAAAAAAGAAAAAAGCACAACCTAAAAGTTGAGAATTATGTTTTATTCAGCAGAGTTGCTGAGGACTTACGCCCAGAAGACAGCCTCTCAGATAGCTCTGAGGGACTGCTCCATAGAGGTAAGGGAGGAGCCAGGTTATATAGGAGTTTTGCAAAAAAAATCAGGTAGTGGAACATCAAAAGATTAATGTTAAAGAAAACCAGATATCTAAAGTTAATGAATTTAGTGCTTTTCTATGTATGAGAAGGTGCAAGCATCTGGGCTCACTGAAATCACTCCTTTCATATGCACCCTAACTATCTAGGGCCAGTATCCTGTTTTTCTCCACCCTGAATCCTCTCAGTGTGCACAGTCAGGAGAGGCTGCAGTGGCTGATGGCTTGATGACCACAATATCCTTTGTTTACTGATATGGCAGGCCACAGTCTGTCCACACTTACAACCTGAAAGGGTACTCACATATAAGCATGCACACAAACCCATGGACTGGGAGAATGTATTACAGTTAGAAAGCCAGATTAAATTGTTTTACATGTTCCCTTTCATTGAATAATTATTATCTAAAGATGTTTCATTCGTTTTGGGTCAATTTATTGATTGCCAGTCAGTATATTTTCCCTAAATTAATTTTCTTTTCATATTACAGGCTCACCAGTAGTATATTAGTGTCACTGTGAATGAATTGCTATTTTTATAAACTTTAAACATGGTATTAGTTTCCCTAGAAAGATTTGCTCCTTAGAAATATTTAAACATCATTTCATATTTTAGGATTAATTGCTACATACGTAAAGAGTTCCATTAATTGCTAAAGATTAATGATATCAACTTTTATTTGACATTATGTACTTGGAGGTAATTTTTACCTTAAAACTAAAAGCCAATGAATAGCTAACATGCTAACAATTTAGAGGTTTATTAATATTGCATATGTATGAATATACATATATATGTGATGTAATAAACATAAACACTTTCCTAAAATTTAGGAAGATTTGAAAAACTAGATTTTTTATTATTGAATTCTATCTTAATCCTATTAATTTTCTAATGCCCTTTGTTAATATTTATTACATTTAGGCTATGCCAATCTGATGCAATTTGTGTGAAACTTGAAAAATCCTGGCAAGAAATTTTTCATAGAGAAAATAAGCCATATGAAAAGCAATTACAAAAATTATCATAATTTTATTACCCATGAAACCATAGGCTGTTTTTCCTTAAAGACTAGCACAATGGCTCTGACTAGATTACTCTTCCTGTCTATGAAAAAATAAGGTTTGACAATATGGAATGTAACATTGTTGATTATGTTTACAGAAATGTTACTTACCCCACATGAAGAAAATCAAGTCTTATGTCTGTCTTGACTAAACACATTAATATTTCCTTATAAACTTAAGGAAAAATTTAAGTTTCTTCCCATGACCCTTCATGCTACAAAATTATTTACTTTATAGTGTTTTATCCCACTATTTCTTCATGAAGCCCTTTGTTTTACACCATACCCAAACTGTTGTGATTTCCAAAAAAGAGCCATGCTTTATTACTTTTTTTACCCTTGTATGGGATAATCTGCTTTGCTCCTTCTAGTGTAACTTCTCTATCTATATACATAGGAAGTAAATTTCTCCTCAGCCTTAATGTTGCAAATTAGACACTGGCTCTTTCAGGAAGCCACTTGTGCTATCATTAGGCAGTTAGATGTGCCACACCATGGCCTTATCCAAGCTTTGGCTAGGAACATACCCCATCACTGCAAGTGTTTGTTCTCACATCTCTCATTCCTATTAAACTATGGACCTCTCAGGTAAAGAATCCACGTTCAAATGTTGTTTTTTTAAGATTCTCTTTACTACCTTGCATAGAGCCTGACTTTCTGTATTATTTTTAGTAAGTGATATTGAAAACTAAAATGGAGTAGATGAAAAAGCTTGAATTGCTATGTTAGCTTCTCTAATTTTTTATTTGGTTTAAAATTGGAGAAAATGCATAGTTAATGTAAAAGTTAATTTTACTTTCAACTGTAATTAGTTTTAAGTTTGAGAAACATAAAAGGAGAATTTTGGAAGTTGATTATTAAAAATATCTTAAATATTATATAGACTAAGAAAACTGAAGGTAAATATTTCAAGAGAACGTTATAAAAATACTTATAATGATTCAATGTATATAATGACTCAAATGAAGTTATAGTATTATATACAGATCTCAATTCATAATGTAATCTGATTTTATACTAAGGTTAATCTATAAAATTGAAAATAACATTTAGAGACTTGATTGCTATAGTCATGAACAGAGGTGAAAGCTGGTATTTTTCTATATATTTAAAGAAAAATACAAATATTATGCTTAATGTAATCTACAGTCTCTTTGGGTTAGTGTTCTGTATTTGATAATATTTGAGGCAGTGGTTTCCTTATCTGTCAGTGGATCACCATAATATAAAGGATCATAACCATGAGCCATTTTTTAAATTGTAAATTTCAGACTTCTGTCTCAAAATAACTATCACAAAATTCAGAACCTCTAGGAAACAAGTAAAAGGATGCATATATTTAGATACGTGATACACAAATCTAGTCTTGGATCTCATTTTGGAACCACTGATCTATAGATATGTCTCTTCCCAGCAGCACTCCTGTTGTCACTGGCAAAACCCATTAACAATTCCTAGAAAATAAAAACAGAATCTGGTAATAAAATAAAATCTAAACTTTTTTTTTCTTTTCCTTTGTGCTTCATCTAGTTTCACTTGCTCATAGGGTACTATGTGCAGAGGCCTTGCACCCAGCACCTCAGACCAGAGTTCCCAGTGCAAAACAGCTGTACTTGATACCTCAGCTCAGCGGGCCATGTACAGAAGTACCATGCACAACACCACAATTCAAGATGGTTGTGGCAGGCCATGTGCAGAGATGCTGCACCAGACACTGTGATCTGGAGCTGTGAGCAGCACAGCTGCACCTGACCAGCAAGAACTCTGCCTCCCTCTCTTTTGACAAGACCTCTGTAAAGCTGCTCCACTGGGTACCTCTGGAGGATAGTGTGTAATCTAGAGCACAGCTCATAACAAGCTTTACTTTGCTTCTGAACAAAACTCGGTCTTGTTTTACTGGCTCAAACTACCCTGGGCAGGAGGATCCTTATTGGGGGCCAACTCAGGAGAGTCAGTAACAATATTTTGGCACCCCAGATGGGACAGACAGTGGCCTTTTTGCCTGCACCTATCCACTAGGTTCCAGCCCCACCCCAGCTCCAGTGGAAGGACACCAGAGGCTTTCTTTGGAAGTTCGAGTGAGGATGAATGACTCTGGTCTATGAGTTCACTCTGACGTGGTAGAATGGCAAAAGCCTTCAGCCAAATTCAGAGCAACTCTGCCCAGCAACTCGATACCTGGTTGAGGTGCAGACACAGTGTAGCCCCTAGAGTTTTCTGGACTGCACTGCCTTGAGGGGGTCACACTATTGGGGATCAAAAACTTGCACGTATCTGCCCACTGCCTCTGGCTCTCCTTCTCATGGTGCCAGTTGCCCAGGAACAATGGGGACCTATGGATGAGAGGACCCATAGTAGTCTTGCCCACTGTCTCACCAGTAGTGCTATCCTCTTGACCCCTGTACAAGGGCAATAGTGGCTACACTAGGGCTTTTTTCCCTCTTTGTCCACATCCAGGGGTCAAGAGTAGCATTCTCCAATCATTACTTTCAGTTTGATACAGGAAAGTGCCCAGCCCAGTGAGCCAAGAGGCGAGATCAGAAAAAGCCCCGGGTAATAAGGACCACCTGTCAAAACAGAAAAAGAATGCTTGTCCTGAGTTCAGAAAAACGTACCAGGAATGCCTGAGTGTGAAAGGGTCCCAAGGTAGGTAATGTGACCAATGACTTGACCTCTTCTGATCAGTGCTAGTTTCCCCGAAGTGGGTTGGGGAGCCCTGTGAGCCATTCGCAAGACCAGGAGCCCCATTTTCAGGAAGCCCTGTTACCTGCTGGAAAGAACAGGAAACACCTACTGCCTGACCTCTACTCCCCCCTGTGGCTATGGGGCAAACCTTGGGTGATCCTTTAACAACTGTGGTTCCATGGGCTCTCCTCCAGGTATCACCCCAGAATACCAGCTACCCAGCAATCTGGTGAGTACCCTATGGGAATCCCTTGTGCTTTTAGCTCTCACCCAGGGGAAGTCTGGAAACTCCTCTTTTTGGCTGAAAGGAGGAAAGAAAAGACACCCACCTCAGACAGCTGTGCCACTAAGGGACCAAGTTGATCAGGAAGTAACATGGCTAAGCTGCTCTGGCCCAGAGGCAGTATGTCTACCCTCCTGTAGGAGGAAGGATTAACTATTTCAAGTACAGGCCATTATAAATCAAGGGAACCGCTCCACCCCCCAACTGTAACAGAGTCCATGCCTATTTCAGTCTCTTGAGGAATCCATTAACAGTTTGGTGTTGGTTCCAAATTTCCCAAACTGGAAATCATATTTGGGTCAAATCTTGTGGCATTTCTTTTTTTAAAAAATTTATTTATTTTTGGCTGTGTTGGGTCTTCGTTGCTGAAATCTTGTGGCATTTCTTTTTTTAAAAAATTTATTTATTTTTGGCTGTGTCGGGTCTTCGTTGCTGTGCACAGGCTATCTCTAGTTGCGGCGGGTGGGGGGCTACTCTTCTTTGCAGTGCACGGGCTTCTCATTGCGGTGGCTTCTCGTTGTGGAGCGTGGGCTCTAGGCACATGGACTTAAGTAGTTGTGGCATGTGGGCTCTAGAGTGCAGGCTCAGTAGCTGTGGCACATGGGCTTAGTTGCTCCACGGCATGTGGGATCTTCCTGTACCAGGGCTTGAACCTGTGTCCCCTGCATTGGCAGACAGATTCTTAACCACCGCGCCATGAGGGAAATTCTCTTGTGGCATTTCTGTGCCAACAAATCACACCAACCACCTCCTCAGTAGTTGGAAAAAAAGTCATAGTAAAGGGTTGAGGGAAGATCCAGAGGGGTTCCTAAATCTGATTAGGGGAATCTTTCAGACCCTTGATCCCACCTGGGCTGACATCCAGAGATTCTTCAATGTACTCCTAATTGGGAAATAAAAGGCCATGGTCTTTTCAAAAGCCCAAGAGGAAACAAAGAGAACAGAAACAATGCAGGTCACGCTATTTTCAGACTAGGGAATCAAGTGATCCCAGATCAGGAGACAATGGATAAGGGGATGGAAGGCAGAGGCTAACCAATTATAAAAATATGATCCTAAAGTGAATCCAGGAAGCAGGAAAGAAACCTGTAAAATGAAGTAAGATAAAGAAAATCAATCAGGAGCCAATGGAAAACTTTGGCTTTCCTAGATTGCCTCAGGGAATGCCTTCGAATCTATACTACCAGTGTCCATGAATCACTGGAAAGGAATGAAATACTGAGGTCATATTTCATTTCCCAAAGTGCCCTTGACATTAAGTATAAACTTCAGAAACTGAAAATAGAACCAGATACCCCTATCTCTCGCCTGGTCGAGGTTCCTACCGGGTGTTCCTCTATAGGAGGAAAAGTCAGAGGATAAAACGGCCAGGAGGCAAGCCCACCTACTGGCTGTTGCCCTCCAATATCAACTGGTCAGCATAGGAGCCTGGACTACTGCCCACAGAGACTCTTGACTCTAGTGAGTGACCCCCAGCTCCCGCCGTGGAGTAGCAAGCCAAGGAAACTAGGACCCAATCAGTACCAGTGTGCCAAATGTAAACAAGAGGGACTGGAAGAGAAAATGCCCTTGCTGCCCCTGAAAGGGGGATGGAAATGGCAGATACTGGCCACTATCTTCGAAGGCAGATCCTCCAAATAAATGAATGATGGGGCAGGGGATTCCTAAGCTGGCACTCCAATTGACCCCTGAGGAGTGAGCCCCAGCTGACACTGGACATACACAGGGGGAAAGCCTGTCAAATTCTTAGTTGACACCAGTGCCATTTACTCAGTTCTGAACACCAGATCAGGCAAACTTGGTCACAATTTTGTAAAATTATGGGGTTATCAGGAAAGGCCCAAGAATAGGCATTCATAGAGCCATTAGAATGCAAACTGGACAAAAACACTCCCATCCATTTCTTCCTATATGTTCATGAATGCCTATACCCCTGCCAGGAAGTGAAATATAAATTGGGAGCTACTATTCACCTAATGGGAGACAAACTGGAGAATGGCATTCCCCTTCAACTTCCCTGGAATAAATCCCAAGGTCTGAGCCCAGGGATGAGTGGGACGAGCTGCAGGAGCCAGTCCCATAATAGTCTGTCTAAAATCTGGACATACATGGCCCCAAAGAAAACAGTACCCTTTCTGTTGTGAGGTCTTATTGGGCATTGCCCCTGTTTTACAGAGCCTAATTGACCACAGCCTTACTACACCATGCCAATCAGCCTGTAATACCCCCATTCTCCCCATAAAGAAACCCAATGGGGAATGCCTGATGGTACAGGACTTCAGGGCAGTCAGTGAAGCCACTGAGGATACACATCCATTAGTCCCTAATCCCTATACCTTGCTGGCCACTCTATAATACAGCAAGACCTGATATTCTGTATTAGATTTAAAGATGCCTTCTTTGCCAGGTTCCCTGTCCAGGAATCCCAGATGGGCAGGAATAGAGGCTAAGTATTTGCTTTCCTGCACAAGTTCAGTGGTAGAATGAGCTGGTAGGGCCCCTTGACTGGAGACCCAAATCAGGGAGAATTGCCAAACAACCATGTTCTCTGGTCATACAGAACCATCAGCAGAGCTGAAACAGGAGGGAAGGGGGAAGGGCACAACCTTTGAAAGAATGACATAGCCCGAGGACATGCCATAAACTGATTAGAACCAAATGGGTCCAAGATTGCAGACAAGTCGACTTCCACTAGACCTTGAGCCTCAGTATGTGCTCATTGTAACATATCAGCAAGCTAAATGACAAACCCACAGGCGCCATGACAGTTCCAAGGCTGACCATAAGTATCAAAATGTGGGCAGAGGCCCATTTCCTGGAAACCCCCGCCCCCTTCCTGAAATAGCTGGAATACTCCTCCCACTCATTAGCCTATGAAATTACCCACCCCTATAAAAACTGACAACCACATACTGTGGTGCCTTTCTTACCTTCTGAGATGGCCCACACTCTGTCTGTGGATTGTGTTTCTCTCAAGGCCTTTCTCACCTTCTGAGATGGCCCACACTTTGTCTGTGAAGTGTGTTTCTCCCAAGGCTGCTCACACCTGAGATGGCCCAAACTCTGTCTGTGGAGTGTGTTTCTCTCTAAATAAATCCACTTCTTACCTATCACTTTGTCTCTCACTGAATTCTTTCTGCGATGAAACATCAAGAACCTGAGCTTCATTAAGTACTGAAACCAGGTTTGTGATCTCAGTTGGATGACCATGGGTTTTGGCTGGGTTCGAGTCCAGTCCTCATGGGTTCAAGTCCCAATCTGAGTTTTGGCTGGGTTCGAGTCCCCACCATGTGGGTTCGAATCCCAATCTGAGTTTTGGCCAGGTTCGATTCTCAGCCTCGTGGGTTTGAGTCCTGATTTGAGGTGCATGGTTTCCGAGTCACTAACTTGGAGTGATCTCTGCTCTGGTACACAACTGAAATTTAAAATAAATGGTCAGGAGACAGACAAAATGGCACAGAAGGACCTTGAGTTCACCTCCTCTCATAAGCAGACCAAAATCACAACTAACTCCTAAACAACCATGGATAAAAAGGACTGGAATCTAACAAAAAAAGATATTCTACATCCAAAGACATTAGGTAGAAACCCAGCAAGGTGGTAGGAGGGGCGCACTTGCGATATAATCAAATTCCATATTCCCCAGGCAGGCGACCCACAAATTTGAGAACAATTATATCACAGAAGTGCTCTCATAGGAGCGAGAATACTGAGCCTCATGTCAGCCTGGGGGTCTGGCATCAGGAAGAGGAGCCCCCAGAGCATGTGCTTTGAAGGCCAGTGGATTTGAGTGCAGGAGCTCCACAGGACTGGGGGAAACAGAGACTCCACTCTTAGAGGGCACACACAAAGTATCATGAACACTGGGATCCAGGGCATGAGCAGTAACTTCATAGGCACCTGAGCCAGACTTATCTGCTTGTCCTGGAAAGTCTCCTGGGGAGGTGGGGGGGTGGCTGTGGCTCACTGTGGGGACAAGTACCAGGGTTGTGGAGGTACCAGGGGATATTCGTCAGTGTGAGCTCTCCTGGAGGCTTCCATTTTGGCACCAAGATCTAGCCCCAACCAATAGCCTGGAGGTTCCAGTGCTGGGATGCCTCACACCAAGCAACAGGGCAGAACAGAGCCCCACCCATCAGCAGATAGGCTGCCTAACAACTTCCTGAGCCTATAGCCACCTCTACACCTGCCCCTTGAAACAGCCCTGCCCACCAGAGGTCAATACCCAGCTCCACCACCAGTTTGCAGGCACAAGCCCCTCCCACCAGGAGGCCTGCACAAGCCTCTAGACCAGCTTCATCCACCAGGGGCAGACACCAGAATAAAGAAATCTATGATCCAGCAGCCTGCAGAACTAAATCCTCAAACGCAGATCAGAACTTACCCTGGGACCAGCTGGTCTGTGGCCCCTGAGTGATGAGAGGGGAGTGTACTGCTGGGACACACATAACATCCCCTACAGAGGGCCACTTCCCCAAGGTCAAGAAACATAACTAACCTTCCACAGACATAAAAATACAGATAGAAATTTAGACAAAATGAGATGGCAGAGGAATATGTTCCAGAAGAAGAAACAAGACAAAACCCCAGAAGAACAGCTAAGTGACATGGAGATAGGCAATCTAGAGAGAAAGAGTTCAGAGTAATGATCATAAATATGATCCAAGAACTCAGGTAAAAGAATGGATATACAGAGTGAGAAGTTCCAATAATTTCTTAAAAAAGAATTAGAAAATATAAAGAACAAGCTAACAGAGTTGAAGAATACAATAACTGAAATGAAAAATACAGTAGAAGGAATGAATAGCAGAATAAATGAGGCAGAAGAACAGATAAGTGACCTGAAAGACAGAGTGGTGGAAATCACTGCCACAGAACAGAATAAAGAAAAAATAAAAAGAAATGAGGACAGTTTAAGAGACCTCTAGGAAAACATCAATTACACCAACATTTGCATTATAGGGATCCCAGAAGGAGAAGATAGAGAGAAAGAACCTGAGAAGATACTGGAACAGGTAATGGCTAAAAACTTCCTTAACATGGGAAAGGAAACAATCACCCAAGTCCCAGAAGGGCAGAGTCCCATACAGGACTAAGCCAAAGAGGAACATGCTGAGACACATAGTAATCAAATTTACAAAAATTACAGACTAAGAGAAAATATTAAAAGCAACAAGATAAAGTAAAAAATAACATATTTAAAGTGATGAAAGGGAAGAACTTACAACTAAGAATACTCTACCAAGCAAGTCTCTCCTCCAGTTTTGACAGAAAAATCAAAAGCTCAACAGACAAGCAAAAGTTAAAGAATTCAGCACCACCAGACCTTTTAAACAAATGCTAAAGAAACTTCTCTAGGCAGAAAACAAAAGACCACAACTAGAAACAAGAAAAATACAAAATGGGAAAGATGACTGGTAAAGGCAAAAACACAGTAAAGGTAAAAGATCATTCAGACAGAAATATGGTTATCTACACCAGTAACTGTGAGAGTACAAATAGAGGATATTTGAAAGGCATTTGAAATTAAAAGACCAGCAACTTAAAATGATCATGTATATATAGAGACTGCTATATCAAAATCTTCTGGTAACCACAAACCAAAAATCTGTAATATTGAATAGACATACAAAAAAAAAAAAAAGGAATCCAAACACAACACTAAAGATAGTCATCATCACAAGAGCAGAGAACAAAAAAGGAAAGGACAAAAAAAGACCAACAAAAACAAATGCAAAACAATTAACAAAATGGCACTAAGAACATACATATGGATAATTACCTTAAATGTAAACATATTAAATGCTCCAATCAAAAGACATAGACTGGGCTTCCCTGGTGGCACAGTGGTTGAGAATCCGCCTGCTGATGCAGGGGACGTGGGTTCGTGCCCCGGTCCGGGAAGATCCCACATGCCGCGGAGCAGCTGGGCCCATGGGCCATGGCCGCTGAGTCTGCACGTCCAGAGCCTGTGCTCCGCAATGGGAGAGGCCACAACAGTGAGAGGCCTGCATACCACAAAAAAAAAAAAAAAA
>NC_041214.2:58302094-58324944 GCF_002837175.3 Physeter macrocephalus
TGCAGGGGACGTGGGTTCGTGCCCCGGTCCAGGAAGATCCCACATGCCGCGAAGCAGCTGGGTCCATGGGCCATGGCCGCTGAGTCTGCACGTCCAGAGCCTGTGCTCCGCAATGGGAGAGGCCACAACAGTGAGAGGCCTGCATACCACAAAAAAAAAAAAAAAAAAAAAAAGACATAGACTGGCCGAATGGATAAAAAAACAAGACCCATATATATGTTCTCTATTAGAGGCCCAAGTCAGATCTAGAGACATATACAGACTGAAAGTGAGGGGATGGAAAAAGATATTCCATGCAAATGGAAATCAAAAGAAAGCTGGAGTAGCACTTCTCATATCAGACAAAATAGACTTTAAAATAAAGACTATTATAAGAGACAAAGAAGGACACTACATAATGATCAAGAGATCAATCCAAGAAGAAGATATAACAATTGTAAATATATATGCACCCAACATAGGATCACCTGAATATATAAGGCAAATAATAACAGCCATAAAAGGGGAAATTGAGAGTAACACAATAATAGTGGGGGACTTTAATACCCACTTTTTTTTAACATGTTTATCGGGGTATAATTGCTTTACAATGTTGTGTTAATTTCTGCTGTATAACAAAGTGCATCAGCTATATATATACATATATCCCCATAAGCCCTCCTTCTTGTGTCTCCCTCACACACTCCCTATCCCACGCCTCTAGGTGGTCACAAAGAACCGAGCTGATCTCTCTGTGGAATGCAGATGCTTCCCACTAGCTAGCTATTTTACAATTAGTAGTGTATATATGTCAGTGCTGCTATCTCACTTCGTCCCAGCTTACACTTCCCCCTCCCAATGTCCTCAAGACCATTCTCTACGTCTGTGTCTTTTTTTTTTTAACATCTATTTGGAGTATAATTGCTTTACAATGGTGTGTTAGTTTCTGCTTTATAACAAAGTGAATCAGCTATACATCCGTATATCTCCTCCCTCTTGCATCTCACTCACACCCTCCCTACCACACCCCTCTAGGTGGACACAAAGCACAGAGCTGATCTCCCTGTGCTATGCAGCTGCTTCCCACTATCTATTTTACATTTGGTAGTGTATATATGTCCATGCCACTCCCTCACTTCATCCCAGCTTACACTTCCCCCTCCCCATGTCCTCAAGTCCATTCTCTATGTCTGCATCTTTATTCCTCTCCTGCCCCTGGGTTCTTCAGAACCATATATATATATTTATTTATTTATTAAATTCCACATATATATGTGTTAGCATATGGTATTTGTTTTTCTCTTTCTGACTTACTTCACTCAATATGACAGTTTCTAGGTCCATCCACCTCACGAAAAGTAACTCAGTTTTGTTTCTTTTTATGGCTGAGTAATATTCCATTGTATATATGTGCCACATATTCTTTATCCATTCATTTGTCCATGGACACTTAGGTGGCTGGCTAAGTGCATGTCCTGGCTATTGTAAATAGAGCTGCAATGAACACTGTGGTACATGACTCTTTTTGAATTATGATTTTCTCAGGGTATATGCCCAGTAGTGGGATTGCTGGTTCGTATGGTAGTTCTATTTTTAGTTTTTTAGGGAACCTCCATACTGTTCTCCATAGTGGCTGTATCAATTTACATTACCACCAACAGGGCAAGAGGGTTTGCTTTTCTGTACACCCTCTCCAGCATTTATTGTTTGTAGTTATTTTGATGACGGCCATTCTGACTGGTGTGAAGGTGATATCTCGTAGTTTTGATTTGCATTTCCCTACTGATTAGTGATGTTGAGCATCCTTTCATGTGTTTGTTGGCAATCTGTATATCTCCTTTGGAGAAATGTCTGTTTAGGTCTGTCCATTTGGGGATTGTTTGTTTTTCTGATATTGAGCTGCATTAGCTGTTTGTAAATTTTGGAGATTAATCCTTTCTCAGTTGCTTCATTTGCAAATATTTTCTCCCATTATGAGGGTTGTCTTTTCGTCTTCTTTATGGTTTCCTTGGCTGTGCAAAAGCTTTTAAGTTTCATTAGGTCCCATTTGTTTATTTTTGTTTTTATTTCCATTTCTCTAGGAGGCGGGTCAAAAAGGATCTTACTGTGATTTATGTCAGAGTGTTCTGCCTATGTTTTGCTCTAAGAGTTATATAGTGTCTGGCCTTACATTTAGGTCTTTAATCCATTTTGAGTTTATTTTTGTTTATGGTGTTGGGAGTGTTCTAAATTCATTCTTTTATGTATAGCTGTACAATTTTCCCAGCACTACTTATTGAACAAGCTATCTTTTCTCCATTGTATATTCTTGCCTCCTTTATCAAAGATAAGGTGACCATATGTGTGTGGGTTTCTCTCTGGGCTTTTATCCTGTTCCATTGATCTCTATTTCTGTTTTTGTGCCAGTACCATACTGTCTTGATGACTGTAGCTCTGTAGTATAGTCTGAAGTCCGTGAGCCTGATTCCTCCAGCTCCGTTTTTTTTCTCAAGATTGCCTTGGCTATTCGGGGTCTTTTGGGTTTCCACACAAATTGAGAATTTTTTTTGTTCTAGTTCTATGAAAAATGCCATTGGTAGTTTGATAGGGATTGCATTGAATCTGTAGATTGCTTTGGGGAGTATAGTCATTTTCACAATGTTGATTCTTCCAATCCAAGAACATAGTATATCACTCCATCTGCTTATATCATTTTAAATTTCTTTCAGCAGTGTCTTATTGTTTTCTGCATACAGGTCTTTTTTATCCTTAGGTAGATTTATTCCTAGGTATTTTATTTTTGTTGTAATGGTAAATGGGAGTGTTTCCTTAATTTCTCTTTCAGATTTTTCATCATTAGTGTATAGGAATGCAAGAGATTTCTGTGCATTAATTTTATATCCTGCTACTTTACCAAATTCACTGATTAGTTCTAGTAGTTATCTGGGAGCATCTTTAGGATTCTCTGTGTATAGTATTATGTGATTTGCAAACAGTGACAGCTTTACTTCTCCTTTTCCAATTTGGGTTCCATTTATTTCTTTTTCTTCTCTGGCTGCTGTGGCTACAAATTCCAAAGTGATGTTGAATAGTGGTGAGTGGGCAACCTTGTCTTGTTCCTGATCTTAATGGAAGTAGTTTCAGGTTCTCATCACTGAGAATGATGTTGGCTGTGGGTTTGTCATATAGGGCCTTTATTATGTTGATGTAAGTTCCCTCTATGCCTACTTTCTGGAGGGTTTTTACCATAAATATGTGTTGAATTTTGTCAAAAGATTTCTCTGAATCTATTGAGATGATCATATGGTTTTTCTCCTTCAATTTGTTAATATGGTGTATCACATTGACTGATTTGTGTATATTGAAGAATCCTTGCAGTCCTGGGGTAAATCCCACTTGATCATGGTGTACGATCCTTTTAATGTGCTGTTGGATTCTGTTTGATAGTATTTTATTGAGGATTTTTGCATCTATGTTCATCAGTGATATTGGCTTGTAGTCTTCTTTTTCTGTGACATCTTTGTCTGGTTTTGGAATCACGGTCATGGTGGCCTAATAGAATGAGTTTGCGAGTGTTCTTCCCTCTGCTTTTGGAAGAGTTTGAGAAGGATAGGTGTTAGCGCTCCTTTAAATGTTTGATAGAATTTGCCTGTGAATACATCTGGTCTGGGCTTTTGTTTGTTGAAAGATTTTTAATCACAGTCTCAATTTCAGTGCTTGTGATTGGTCTGTTTATATTTTCTATTTCTTCCTTGTTCAGCCTTGGAAGGTTGTGCTTTTTTTTTTTTTTTTTTTTTTTTTTTTTGCAGTATGCGGGCTCTCACTGTTGTGGCCTTTCCCATTGTGGAGCACAGGCTCCAGGAGTGCAGGCTCAGTGGCCATGGCTCATGGGCCTAGCCACCCTGCGGCATGAGGGATCTTCCTGGACTGGGGCACGAACCCGTGTCCCCTGCATCGGCAGGAGGTCTCTCAACCACTACACCACCAGGGAAGCCCAAAGGTTGTGCTTTTCTAAGTATGTGTCCATTTCTTCCAGGTTGTCCATTTTATTGTCATATAGTTCCTTGTAGTAATCTCTCATGATCCTTTGTATTTCTGCAGTGCCAGTTGTTACTTCTCCTTTTTCATTTCTAATTCTATTGATATAAGTCTTCTCCCTTTTTTTCTTCATGAGTCTGGCTAATGGTTTATCAACATTGTTTATCTTCTCAAAGAACCAGTGTTTAGTTTTATTGATCTTTGCTATTGTTTGCTTCGTTTTTTTTTCAGTTATTTCTGATCTGATCTTTATGATTTTTATCCTTCTGCAAACTTTGGTGTTTTTTTGTTCTTCTTTCTCTAATTGCTTTAGGTGTAAGGTTAAGTTGTTTATTTGAAATATTTCTTGTTTCTTGAGGTAGGACTGTATTGTTATAAACTTCCCTCTTAGAACTGCTATTGCTGCATCCCATAGTATTTGGGTCATCATGTTTTCATGGTCATTTGTTTCTAGGTATTCGCAGATTTCCTCTTTGATTTCTTCAGTGGCCTCTTGGTTATTTAGTGGTGTATTGCATAGCCTCTATATGTTTGTATTTTTTACAGTTTTTTCCTGTAATTGATATCTAGTCTCATAGCATTGTGCTCAGGAAAGATACTTGATAGAATTTCAATTTTTTTAAATTTACCAAGGCTTGATTTGTGACCCAAGATATGATATATCCTAGAGAATATTCCATGAGCACTTGAGAAGACAGTGTTTTCTGTTGTTTTTGGATGGAATGTCCTATAAATATCAATTATGTCGGTCTTGTCTAATGTGTCATTTAAAGCTTCTATTTCTTTATTTATTTTCATTTTTGATGATCTGTCTATGGCAAGAGTAGGGTGTTAAAGTCCCATACTATTATTGTGTTACTGTTGCTTTCTGCTTGTATAGCTGTTATCATTTGCCTTATGTATTGAGGTGCTCCTATGTTGGGCACATAAATATTTACGATTGTTATATCCACTTCTTGGATTGATCCCTTGATCATTATGCAGTGTCCTTCTTTGTCTCTTGTTATAGTTCTTATTTTAAAGTCTATTTTGTGTGATATGAGTATTGCTACTCCAGCTTTCTTTTGATTTCCATTTGCATGGAATATCTTTTTCCATCCCCTCACTTTCAGTCTGTATGTGTCCCTAGGTCTGAAGTGGGTCTCTAGTAGACAGCATATATACGGGTCTTGTTTTTTTATACATTCAGCCAGTCTATTTCTTTTGGTTGGAGCATTTAATCCATTTATGTTTACTGTAATTATCGATATGTAAGTTGCTATTACCATTTTCTTAATTGTTTTGGGGTTGTTTTTGTAGGTCTTTTCCTTGTCTTGTGTTTCCTGCCTAGAGTAGTTCCTTTAGCATTTATTGTAAAGCTGGTTTGGTGGTGCTGAATCCTCTTAACTTTTACTTGTCTGTAAAGGCTTTAATTTCTCCATCCAATCTGAATGAGATCCTTGCTGGGTAGAGTAATCTTGGTTATTGCTTTTTCCCTTTCATCACTTTATATATGTCCTGCCATTCCCATCTGGCCTGCAGAGTTTCTGCTCAAAGATCAGCTGTTAACCTTTCAGGGATTCCCTTGTATGTTATTGGTTGCTTTTCCCTTGCTGCTTTTAATATTTTTTCTTTGTATTTAATTTTTGATAGTTTGATTAATATGTGTCTTGGCATGTTTCCTGTATGGAACTCTCTGCACTTCCTTGAGTTGATTGACTATTTCCTTTCCCATATTAGGGAATTTTTCAATTATAATCTCTTCAAATATTTTCTCAGTCTCTTTTTATTTCTCTTCTTCCTCTGTGACCCTTATAATTTGAATGTTGGTGCGTTTAATGTTGTCCCAGAGGTATCTGAGACAGTTTGCATTGTTTTCATTCTTTTTTCTTTATTCTGCTCTGCAGTAGTTATTTCCACTATTTTATCGTCCAGGTCACTTCTCTGTTCTTCTGCCTCAGTTATTCTGCTATTGATTCCTTCTAGAGAATTTTTAATATCATTTATTATGTTGTTCATCATCTTTTGTTTTCTCTTTAGTTCTTCTAGGTCCTTGTTAAACGTTTCTTGTATTTTCTCCATTCTATTTCCAAGATTTTGGATATCTTTCCTCTCATTACTCTGAATTCTTTTCAGGTAGACTGCCTATTTCCTCTTCATTTGTTTGGTCTGGTGGATTTTCACCTTGCCCCTGCATCTGCTGTTTCTCTGTCTTATTTTGCTCAACTTACTGTGTTTGGGTTTCGTTTTTGCAGGCTGCAGGTTCGTACTCCCCATTGTTTTTGGTGTCTGTTTTGGTGTCTGTCCCAGTGGGTAAGGTTAGTTCAGTGGGTTGTGTAGGCTTCCTGGTGGAGGGGACTGGTGGCTGAGGCTGGATCTTATCGTTCTGGTGGGCAGGACCACGTCCTGTGGTGTGTTTTGGGGTGTTTGTGAACTTAGTATGATTTTAGGCAGCCTCTCTGCTAACTGGTGGGGTTCTGTTCCTGTCTTGCTAGTTGTTTGGCAAGGGTGTCCAGCACTGTAGCTTGCTCGTCATTGAGTGGAACTGGGTCTTAGCATTGAGATGGAGATCTATGGGAGAGCTTTCACTGTTTGATATTACGTATAGCCAGGAGGTGTCTTGTGGACCAATGTCCTGAACTCGGCTTTCTCATCTCAGAGGCTCAGGCCTGATACCCGGCCAGAGCACCAAGATGCTGTCATTCACACGGCAAGTGCCAAGGTTTGTACTGTTACATGGATTTTCTTGTTAATCCTCAAGTTGACTCTGTGAAGTAGGAACTATTATTAGCCCAACTCAGATCCAGAGTCTCAGACAGACAGAATCAACACTTGGAAAGAAAATGGTCATCTTCATTCTCCATTCTCCTCCTTCTGGCTCCTGCACAACATCAAAATCAAGGACTGAATGATTGCTGAGGAATCTCAAAGCGAGAAGATCTTTCTCCCCTAAGCTATACTACCCACGCCCTCCCAGCAGAAGAAGTCACAAATTGTCAACACCCACTTTCATCAATGGACAGATCACCCAGACATAAAATCAGTAAGGAAACACTGGCCTAAATGACACAGTAAACCAGATAGACTTAATTGATACATATAGAGCTTTCCATCCAAAAGCAGTATACACATTCTTTTCAAGTGCACATGGAAAATTCTCCAGGACTGATCACATGCTCGGCCACAAAGTGAGCCTCAGTAAATTTAAGACAACTGAAATCATATCAAGCATCTTTTCCTGCCACAACACTATACAATTGGAAATCAACTACAAAAAAAATGGAAAAAACACAAACATGTGGAGGGTTAAAAATATACTACTAAACATCCAGTGGATTACTGAAGAAATCAAAGGGAAAATTAAAAAAAAACCTAGCAACAAATGAAAATGAAGATATGATGATTCAAAACCTATGGGGCACAGCAAAAGCAGTTCTAAGGGGGAAGTTTATAGTGATACAAGCTTATGTCAAGATAGAAGAAAAATCTCAAATAAACAATCTACCCTGACACCTAAAGCATCTAGAGAAAAAACAAACAAAACCCAATGTTAGTAGAAGGAAAGAAATCATAAATATCAGAGCTGAAATAAATGAAATAGAGAAGAAGAAAACAATAGAAAAGATCAATGAAACTAAAAGCTGGTTCTGTGAAAGATAAACATAAATGATAAAACTTCAGCTAGACTCCTCAAGAAGAAAAGGGGCTAAGTCAATAAAATTAGAAATGAAAAAGAAGAAGTTATAATGGACACCACAAAAATACAAAGGACCATAAGTTGCAAGCAATTATGTGCCAAAAAAATGTACAACCTAAAAGAAATAGACTAATTCTTAGAAAGGAACAGTCTCCCAAGACTGAACCAGGAAGAAATAGAAAATATGAACAGAACAATTACACGTACTGAAATTGAATCTGTGATTTAAAAACTCCCAACAAACAAAAGTCCAGCACCAAATGGCTTCACAGGAAAATTCTATCAAACATTTAAAGAACAGTTAACACCTATCCTTCTGAAACTATTCCAAAAAATTGCAGAGGAAGGAATACTTCCTAACTCAATCTGTGAGGCCAGCATTACCCTGATACTAAAACCAAAGATACAACAGACAAAGAAAATTACAGGCCAATATCACTGATAAACAGAGACACAAAAATGTGTAAGAAAATACTAGCAAATCAAATCCAACAATACATTAAAAAGGACCATACACCATTATCAGATGGGATTTATCCCAAAGATGCAAGGATTTTTCATATCAGCAAATCAATCAGTGTGATACATCACATTAATAAATTGAAGAATAAAAATCATATTATCTCGATTGATGCAGAAAAAGTTTTGGATAAAATTCAACACCCATTTATGATAAGAACTCTCCAGAAAGTAGGTATAGAGGGAACATATGTCAACAAAATAAAGGCCATATATGACAAACCCACAGTTAACTAAACAGTGAAAAGTTGAAAGCATTTCCTCTAAGATCAGGAAGAAGACAGGCATGTCCACTCTTGCCACTTTTATTCAACATAGTTTTGGAAGTCCTACCCATGGCAATCAGAGAAGAAAAAGAAATAAAAGGAATACAAATTGGAAAAGAAGAAGTAAAACGGTCACTGTTTGCAGATGACATGATACTATACATAGAGTATCCTAAAGATGCCACCAGAAAACTACTAGAGCAGATGACACAAACAGATGGAGAGATATACCATGTTCTCGGATTGGAAGACTCAATATTGTGAAAATGACTATACTACCCAAAGGAATCTACAGATTCAAAGCAATTCCTATCAAATTACCAGTGGCATTTTTTACAGAACTAGAACAAAAAAATCTTAAAATTTGTATGGAGACACAAAAGAACCCAAATATCCAAAGCAATCTTGAGGAAAAAAAACAGAGTTGGAGGAATCAGAATCCCTGACTTCAGACTATACTACAAAGCTATAGTAATCAAGACAATATGGTACTGGCACCAAAACAGAAATATAGATCAATGGAACAGGCTAGAAAGCCCAGAGATAAACCCACGCATCTATGGTCAACTAATCTATGACAAGGGAGTCAAGGATATACAGTGGAGAAAAGACAGCCTCTTCAATAAGTGGTGCTGGGAAAACTGGACAGCTACATGTAAAAGAATGAAATTAGAACACTCTCTAATGCCATACACAAAAATAAACTCAAAATGGATTAAAGACCTAAATGTAAGACCAGACACTATAAAACTCCAAGAGAAAAACAAAGGAACAACACTCTTTGACATAAATCACAGCAAGATCTTTTTTGACTCACCTCCTAGAATACTGGAAATAAAAACGAAAACAAATAAATGGGACCTAATGAAGCTTAAAAGCTTTTGCACAGCAAAGGAAACTATAAACAAGATGAAAAGACAACCCTCAGAATGGGATAAAATATTTGCAAATGAATCAGTGGACAAAGGATTAATCTTCAAAATACAAACAGCTCATGCAAGTCAATATTAAAAAAAAAGGAACCCAATCCAAAAATGGGCTGAAGACCTAAGTAGATATTTCTCCAAAGAAGACATACAGATGGCCAAGAGGCACATGAAAAGCTGCTCACCATTATTACTAGAGAAATTAGTGATACAATGAGGTATCACTTCACTCCAGTTAGAATGGGCATCATCAGAAAATCTACAAACAACAAATGCTGGAGAGGGTGTGGAGAAAAAGGAACCCTCTTTCCCTGTTTGTGGGAATGTAAATTGATACAGCCACTATGCAGAACAGTATGGAGGTTCCTTAAAAAACAAAATTGAATTACCATATAACCTAGCAATCCCAATACTGGGCATATACCCAGAGAAAACCATAATTCCAAAAGACACATGCACCCCAATGTTCACTGCAGCACTATTTACCATAGCCAGGTCATGGAAGCAACCTAAATGCCCATCAACAGATGAATGCATAAATAAGATGTGGTACATATATACAATGGAATATTACTCAGCCATAAAAAGGAATGAAATTGGATTCTTTGTAGAGACGTGGATGGACCTAGAGACTGTCATCCAGAGTGAAGTAAGATAAAAGAGAAAAACAAATATCGTATATTAGTGCATATATGTGAAATCTAGAAAAATGGTACAGATGAACCAGTTTGCAAGGCAGAAATAGAGACACAGATGTAGAGAACAAATGTATGGACACCAAGGGGGGAACGTGGGGGACAGGAGTGGTGGTGGTGGGATAAACTGGGAGGTAAGGATTGATATATATACACTAACATGTATAAAATAGATAACTAATAATACCCTGCTGTATAAAAATATAAAATTCAAAAATAAAAATAAAATAATAAAACTAGTGAATATTTTAAAAAATAAAAAAAATAAAATGAAAGACCTATATTCTGAGAATTATAAAACATTGAAAAAACAACGTGATGACTCAAAAAATGGAAAGATACCGTACTCTTGGATTGGAAGAATTAATGTTGTTAAAATGGCCAAAGTATGGAGGTTCCTCAAAAACTAAAAATAGAACTAGCACATGATCCAACAATCCCACTCTTGGGTGCATAGCTGAAGAACACAAAAAAACTACTTCAAAGATATACATGTGTCACAATGTTCAAAGCAGCATTATTTATAATAGCCAAGACATGGAAGCAACCTTAGTGTCCATCAGCAGATGAATGGATAAAGAAGATGGGGTACATTATATGTATATGTGTGTAAATATATATGATGAAATATTACTCAGCTATAAAAATATGAACTATTGTCAATTTGCAGCAACATGGATGGACCTAGAGATTATAAGACTGATGAAGTCAAAGACATATGATATAACATATATGTGGAATATAACAATAGTATGAATGAATTTATTTACAAAACAGAAAAAGGCTCACAGACATAGTAAACAAATTTATGTTCACCAAAGGGGAAATAGAAACTAGGATTATAGGATTAACAGATGCACACGACCATAAATAAAAGAGATAAATAACAAGGGTTTACTGTATAGCACAGAGAACTATATTCAATATCTGGTAATAATCTATAATGGAAAAGAATCTGAAAAAAATATATATGTATAACTGAACCACATTGCTGTACACCTGAAACTAAGGCAATATTGTAAATCAACTATACTTTAATTTAAAAAAATAAAGAAAGAAAATCATCACCAAAAAACAGAAAGGCAGTCTTAACATGTGCATTTCTAACTATGTGGACTGACCAGATCAAAGATAATTTAGAATATCAATGGCCAGAATGGGGAACATTTGAAATCCCCAAACTTAATTTCCTTATAAATGAATTGGGCTACAATAACTCAAAAACTTTCAGAAGTGAGTTCAATACTTATTTTAATTGATAGTTTGAGGCTTCCCTATGTTATTAGGAGTCTAAAATTGCCTCACTGAAAAATAAGATTTTAAGATTAATGGGGCAAACAAATTATTAAAGAAAGATAAAATGGCTCCCAAAGCCTTAAGCTCTTCTTGGCTTTTTTGTCTCAGGTTCCCCTTTGGCACCTTCTGTCTGTCTCTTTGGCTTCTCATGTCCAGACTCCACCTCCACCACCATCATCATCCTTATTCTCTTCTACACTTCCTATGCCTCTTCTATACCCTCAATTCTCCCATATTAACTTTCCCGCCAAACTTTCCCTTTTCTTGAAAACTCTCTCCACTCTTTTCCTCTGAACTTGTCAGAAGCTTTCCCTTTAAAATTGAGCCTCTGGGGGACCAGAGGCTAAACTTTTAATTCCCTGGACTAAAGGTGAACAGTGAGCCATTGTTAAAGATTTTTTCAGAGTAACTAGAGTTTCTTACAAATTTGCTGAGGAATTAAAACTTATCAACCTGGTTTCTCTGACTTATGTCAGCTAGTTCATATAACTGTCATGGAAGGCCAGGCCCAGCATTGGGTGAAAAGCACAAATTGGGAAAATACTGAAAGGTCTCTAGCATTGTAGAGGGGAGACCAGCCTGCTAATTTATCATATGATCAGGCTTGGGCAATAGGCAAGTCACATCATCAAGCAATCCCTAGGGTTCCAAAGCCTGTTGCTTGGAACAAAATTCAAGATTGCACACAAAAATCTGATGAACCTGCTCATGATTATTGCAATTGCCTTCTGATTATTTTTAAAGAAAATTCTGGGCTTCCTTCAGACCTTGATACCAGCTAAGTAGCTTTTAATTCTATGTTTATTAATGATATGAACCAGGAACTTTCCCTTCTAGTAAAAAGGACCCCAGGATGGAATGGGAAACTATGTCCACTTCAGATTTAGTTGATCTGTTACACCAGCTCTCTCTCACTCTAGATGAGTCACCTCCAAGGATGACTGCCACAATTCACAATCTTCAAATCAAACAAATGAAGGCCCCTAAATGAAACCAGAACTCCTACTTTCTGCTATTATTGCAAAAAACCAAGACATTGAAAAGCACTTATTACAAATTTAAGCATGTTAGGCACCTACAGCCTTTTAATCAGCCTTTTAAGTGTGCTTCAAATTCTCGATGATGGTGCCTTGAGGAACTATGGGGGCTTTTCCCAGTCCTCCCTCTTAATCATCTTGGAGAAACACTTCTCCAGATTGGTAATGAACTTCTTCTAGTCCTGACGCTGGAGTGACAGTCTCCACCTCAACCCCACTACCATAAAATAGCCCCTGCCTCTGAGTACTAAAACATTTCAAAGACTGGAGAACTCTAATAAACTTCTTCACCTTTGTTTAGGCCCTTTGAGAAATACACAGCTTTTTCTCCTTAGTTCCTCTGCCCCTACCCATTTATAGGTGGATACTTGAGAATTATCATGCCAAAATTTCTCTAAAGGGAGAAAAAAATTATAAAATTTGATAATAGTCATCAAAGTAAACAACCAGGTGAATCTCCTATTGTTCCATCTCTGATTGTACTAGAGCTGATTCTGGAAACACTGATTATTTGTCCCTGATGAATCAACTACCACCTTCTTGATGGGCAAAATTTCCAACTGATATATGGGAAAATTCACAGTGCGCCTCCTATCAAGAGTCAAATAGTTCCCTCAAAACATCTTCCCAGAATTAATCAATGCCATCTAAGAAAAGAAGCCATTAAAGACATAAATTCCATAATTGAAGATTATAGGGCTCCAGGCCTCATGATCCCTTGTACTAGCTCCTGTAACTCTCCCATTTTATGGGCGAGAAAACCTAAGGGCCAAGAGTGAAGGTTTTCCCAGGACCTCTGAGCAATAAACAACACTGCTGACATACGAGATCAAGATGGAAAAGAGGATGTGGAATTCACCTCCCCCCATGAACACATCAAAAATACATCTACATGTGGAGCAATTCTCACTGAAAACTAACTAACTGGTAGAAAGTCTCCTGTTTAACCAAGGTTGTAAGAAAGATCCACATGGAATAGGGTAGGAAGGGAAGAGAAGCAATCAGGATGGCAATCCTCCCAGGATGTACCCTTGGGAGGGGCCTCAGAAGAGGAGGGGGATTACAGGGCGGGTGGAGATCCTCCTTGGGGAGTGAGTGGTTTGAGCCACATATTGGGTGCTCCCGCCCTGGCATCCAACACTGGGAAGATGAGACCCCTTGGCTGGTTGGTTGGAGGGCCAGTGGGACTAACAGGAGAGCTGTGGGAAGCCTGGACTCCACCCTTGAGGAGTGCACACATGCTTGTGTGTGGAGAGGGCAGATGGAAACTGCACGGGACATTGGCCTGTTTCCTGTGGCTGCCTCAATGTGCACCCCAGCCTGAGCCAAGAACCACTTGCTTTATGACACAGCTCCACACTGGGGCAAGGGCTGCTGTGGCTGAAGGGAAAACAGCTGTGAGGGGAAAAGCTGGCTCAGACTCAGAGGGGCATCTTAGTGGGGCAGCAGCAGCCATTACTGGTGCATACAGAGGCAGTATGTCAGAAGCACTCCAGGACTCTGATTCAGCTGGGGCTGCCACATCCCACATCCATAGAATCCAGACCCATGCCAAGTGCCCAAACCAGCTCTTCTTGCTCCAGCACTTCTCCCCTCAGGGATGAGGGTGCTGATGCTGGGATGGGGGGAGAGCACACACTTAAAGGGAACAAAGCCAACTCAGACCCAACCCTAAGCACTTCTGCTCCAGCAACTTGGGACCCAAACCCTCCCCTATAAGGCTGTCCTGGCCACTGAGCAAAGGAGACACCCTGGCACACCTCACTCTGGCCCTAGCCTCATCAGCTCCAGCTTCAGCTCCTACTAAGGTGATAACTGTGAGCATACCCTGTGGAAAGATGTAACTCATGCTCACATCAGATCCAGCTCTCCCAACAATATCACTGGGGACAAACAAACTGTATAGGGATGCTCCCACAAAAGGACACCCCTTCAAGACAATAATAAGTAACTGTTTCACTTAATTTCATAGAAACAAATAAAGTTAAGTAAAATAAGAAGACAGGAATATGTTTCAATGGAAATAACAAGAGAAAACCCCTGAAAAAAAAATAATAAAGCTGAAATAATTTACTAGATATTCAAAGTATTAGTAATAAGAATGCTAACTGAATTAGGGGAAAGAATAGATGAACATGGTAAGAATTTTAACAAGAAACTAGAAAATATAAAAAACAACCCTTCATAACTGAAGAATACAATAACTGAAATGAAAAACATACTAAAAGAAATTAACATCAGACTAGGTGATACAGAAGAATGCATAAGTGATATTGAAGATAGAATAATGGAAACTCTCAATCAGATCAACAAAAAGAAAAACATAAAAAAAAATGAGGACAATTTAAGGGAACTCTGGGACAATATCAAGCACACAAATATTTGCATTATAGGGGAGAAGGAGAAGAGAGAGATAAAAGGATTGAAAGTGTGTTTGATGAAATTATGGCTGAATAATTCCTGAACCTGAAGAAGGAAACAGAAATCCAGGTACAGAACGCACAGAGAGTTCCAAACAAAATGATCCCAAACAGACCCACACGAAGACATATCATATTTAAAATGGCAAACTTAAAGATAGAGAATTCTAAAGGTGTCAAGAGAAAACAAAGTGTCATATACAAGGGAACTCCCATAAGGCTATCAGCTAAGTTTTCTGCAGAAACTTTGCAGGCCAGAAGGGAGTGGCGTGATATATTCAAAATGCTAAAAAGGAAAAACCTGCAACCCAGCAAGATTAGAATCGAGAGAGAAATAAAGAAAGCCTCAGACAACCAAAAACTAAAAAGAGTTCATTCATATTAAACTCATCCTAAAAGAAATGTTATAACATCTTTGGGTCCAAATCAATAAAATTACAAATGAAAAAGCAGAAGTTAAAACTGACAACACAGAAATACAAAGGACTATACTACAAGCAAGTATATGCCAAAAAAATGGACAACCTCGAAGAAATGTACAGATGCTTAGAAAGGTACAATATCCCAAGACTGAACCAGGAAGAAACAGAAAATATGAACAGACCAATTACAAGTACTGAAGTTGAATCTGTGATTTAAAAACTCCCAACAAACAAAAGTCCAGGACCAGAGGGCTTCACAGGCGAATTCTATCAAACATTTAGAGAAGAGTTATCACCTATCCTTCTGAAACTATTCCAAAATAATGCAGAGAAAGGAACACTTCTGAACTCATTCTATGAGGCCACCATCACCCTGATACAAAAACCAGATACACATAGCACACAAAAAAAGAAAATTTCAGGCCAATATCACTGATGAACAAAGATGCAAAGATACTCAACAAAATACTAGCAAGAAATGTACAGATGCTTAGAAAGGTACAATATCCCAAGACTGAACCAGGAAGAAACAGAAAATATGAACAGACCAATTACAAGTACTGAAGTTGAATCTGTGATTTAAAAACTCCCAACAAACAAAAGTCCAGGACCAGAGGGCTTCACAGGCGAATTCTATCAAACATTTAGAGAAGAGTTATCACCTATCCTTCTGAAACTATTCCAAAATAATGCAGAGAAAGGAACACTTCTGAACTCATTCTATGAGGCCACCATCACCCTGATACAAAAACCAGATACACATAGCACACAAAAAAAGAAAATTTCAGGCCAATATCACTGATGAACAAAGATGCAAAGATACTCAACAAAATACTAGCAAATTGAATCCAGTAACACATTAAAAGGATCATACACCATGGTCAAGTGAGATTTATCCCAGGGATGCAAGGCTTCTTCAATATACACAAATCAATCAATGTGATACACCACATTAACAAACTGAAGAATAAAAACCATATGATCATCTCAATAGATGCAGAAAAAGCTTTGGATAAAATTTAACACCTATTTATGATAAAAACTCTCCAGAAAGTGAGCATAGAGGGAAACCACCTCAACATAATAAAGGCCATGTATGACAAACCCACAGCTAATTTCATTCTCAATGATGAAAAACTGAAAGCATTTCCTCTAAGATCATGAAAAAGACAAGGATGTCCACTCTCACCACTCTCATTCAACATAGTTTTGGAAGTTCTAGCCATGGCAATCCGAGAAGAAAACAGAAATAAAAGGAATCCATATTGGAAAAGAAAAAATTCTCACAGTTTGCAGATGACATGATACTATACATAGAAAATCCTAAAGACTCTACCAGAAAACTACTAGAGCTCATCAATGAATTAGGTAAAGTTGCAGGATACAAAATTAATACACAGAAATCTCTTGCATTACTATACACTAACAATGAAAGATCAGAAAGAGAAATTAAGGAACCAATCCCATTTACCATCATATCAAAAAGAATAAAATACCTAGGAATAAACCTACCTAAGGAGGCAAAAGACCTGTATTCTGAAAACTATAAGATGCTGATGAAAGAAATTGAAGATGACACAAAGAGATGGAAAGACATACTGTGTTCTAGGATTAGAAGAATCAATGTTGTCAAAACGACTATACTACCCAAGGCAATCTACAGATTCAGTGCAATCCCTATCAAATTACCAATGGCATTTTTCACAGAACTAGAACAAAAAATTTTACAATTTGTATGGAAACATAAAAGACCCCAAATTGCCAAAGCAATCTTGAGAAATAAATACGGAGTTGAAGGAATCATGCTCCCTGACTTCAGACTATACAACAAAGTTACAGTCATCAAAACAGTTGGTACTAGCACAAAAACAAACATATAGATAAGTGCAACAGGGTAGAAAGCCCAGAAATAAACCCACACAAATATGGTCAATTAATCTACAACAAAGGAAGAACATTGGAGAAAAGACAGTCTTTTCAATAAGTGGTGCTGGGAAAACTGGATAGCTACATGTCAAAGAGTGAAACCAGAACATTCTCTAACACCACACACAAGAATAAACTCAAAATGGATTAAAGACCTGCATGTAAAACCAGATACTATAAACCTCCAAGAGGAAAACATAGGCAGAATTCTGTTTGACATAAATCGCAGCAATATCTTTTTGGATTCATCTCCTAGGGTAATGGAAATAAAAACAAAAATAAACAAATGGGACCTAATTAAACTTAAAAGCTTTTGCACAGGAAAGAAAACGACAAACAAAATGAAAAAACAATCTACAGAATGGGATAAAATATCTGCAAATGATGTGATGGACAAGGGATTAATATCTCAAATATATGAACAGCTCATACAGCTCAATATCCAAAAAACAAATAACCCAATCAAAAAATTGGCAGAAGATCTAAATAGACATTTCTCCAAAGAAGGCATACAGATGGTCACAAGACATGTGAATAGATGCTCAACATCTCTAATTATTAGAGAAATGCAAATCAAGACTACAATGAGGTATCAGCTCACACCAGTCAGAATGGACACCTAGAGGCAAGATGGGAATAAAGACGCAGACCTACTAGAGAATGGACTTCAGGATATGGGGAGGGGGAAGGGTAAGCTGGGACAAAGTGAGAGAGTGGCATGGACATATACACACTACCAAATGTAAAACAGATAGCTAGTGGGAAGCAGCCGCATAGCACAGGGAGATCAGCTTGGTGCTTTGTGACCACCTAGAGGGGTGGGATAGGGATGGTGGGAGGGAGGGAGACTCAAGATGGAAGAGATATGGGGATATATGTATATGTATAACTGATTCACTTTGTTATAAAGCAGAAACTAACACACCACTGTAAAGCAATTATACTCCAATAAAGATGTTAAAAAATAAAAAAAAGAACAGACATCATCAGTCTATGAATAATAAATGCTGAAAAGGGTGTGGTGAAAAAGGAACCCTCCTTCACTGTTGTTGGGCATGTAAATTTGTACAGCCACTTTGGAGAGTTGGAGGTTCCTTAAAAAATTAAAATCTCATATGATATCACTTATATGTGGAATCTAAAAGAAAATGATACAAATGAACTTATATACAAAACAGAAATAGATCCACAGACATAGGAAACAAACTTATGGTCACCAAAGGGGAAATGGGGGAGGGATAAATTAGGAGTTTGGGATTAACATATACATACTACTGTAGATAACCAACAAGGACCTACTTTATAGCATAGAGAACTATATTCAATATTTTGTAATAACCTATGAGGGAAAAAGAATCTGAAAAATAATATATATATATATCTATATATCTTAATCAATTTGCTGTACACCTGAAACTAACACAACATTGTGAATCAACTATACTTCAATAAAAAATTTAATTTAAAAATCTGGTACTCAAGATTCCAGGCAATTAAAAAAAAATGAAAAGGGTATAACAAGAAGTAAGCATCTATAACAAAGGAAAAATCCCACCAGTAAGGCAAATATATCATATAGGCTGAGGATCAACTACTTAAAATGCTAGTATGACAATTAAAAGATAAAAAATTATAAAATCAACTCTAACTACAATGATCAGTAAAGGGATAAAATCATCAAGATACAAAATAATCACATTAAAAACATAAAATGTGGGGGAGGGGAGTAAAAAAATGTAGATCTTTTAGAATTAGTCTGAACTCAAATGATTACCAGTTTAAAGTCAAGTATATATAGTTATAGGTGAGCATATATGAATGCCATGGTAACCTCAAATCAAACACCTACAACATATACGGAAAAACTACAGAGGAAGGAACATAATCAAACCACTACAGAAAATCGTCAGGCCACAAGGAAAAAAAGAAGAGAGAAGTACAAAAATAACCAGAAAACTAGTAACAAAATGACAGTAAGTACATAACTATCAATAATCACATTAAATGGCAATGGAATAAATCCTCCAATCAACAGGCATAGTGTGGCTGATTGAATAAAATAACAGAAACCATCAATATGCTGCTCTGAGGAGACACTTTAGAGCTAAAGACACATATATATTGAAAGTGAGGTGACAGAAAAATGTGTTTCATGCAAACAGAAACAACAAGAAAGTGGGGCAGTAGCAATACTCCTATCAGACAAAATAGACTTTAAAACAAAATCTATAACAAAAGACAAAGAAGGGCATTATATAAAGACAAAGGGATGAATACAAGAAGAGGATACTATATTCATTAACATATGTTCACCTAACACAAGAGCACCTACATATACAAAGCAAATATTAAAGGACATAGAGGGAGAAATTGTAGTAGTAGAACAATAACAGTAGAGGACTTCAACTCCCCACTTACACCAATGAACAGGTTATCCAGACAGAATAACAGTAAGGAAACTGTGGCCTTAAATAACACATTAGAGAAGTTGAAATTAATAGATATCTACAGGACATTCCATCAGCAGAATACACATTCTATTCGAGTGCACATGGAATGTTCTGTAGGACGGATCACATGCTAGGCCACAAAACAAGTTTCAATAAATTTAAGAGGGCAGAAATTACATCAAGGGTTTTTTTTCTGAACCACAATGGTATGAAACTAGAAATCAATTACAGGATGAAAATTGGGAAAAATGAAAACATCTTGAGAATAAACAACATGCTACTAAAAAACAAGAGTCTGAAGAAATCAAAGAGGAAATTAGAATACAAATAAAAGCACAACTTTCCAAAATCTGTGGGATTCAGCAAAAGCAGTTGCAAAAGGGAAGTTTATAGCAATGCAGATTTACCTCAAGAAACAAGAAAAATCTCAAATAAACAATTTAATTACTATCTAAAGGAATTAGAAAAAGAACAAACGAAGCCCAAAGTCATCAGAAGGAAGAAAATAATACAGATCAGAGAGGAAATAAATAAAATACAGATAAAAAATTTTAAAAACCAGTGAACCCAAGAGCTGTGTTTTTGAAAAGATTAACTATATTGATAAATCTTTAGCTAGGCATATCAAGAGAAATGAGAGAGGATAATAACCAAAACATGAAATGAAAGAGCAGAAATAACTGATAACACAGAAATACAAAAACATTTTAGGAAAATACTACATTCCTATGCCAACGAATTGGAAAACCTAGAAGAAATTGGCATATTTCTAGAAACATACAACCTTCAAAGCCTGAATCATGTAGAAATAGGCAATGTGAACAGACCAAACACTAGTAGTGAAATTAAGTTTGTAATAATAATTTTTAAAAAATCTCCCAGCAAACGAAACTCCAGGACCAGAGAGCTTCACAGGGGAATTCTACCAAACATTTAAAGAAGAGCTAATAACTATCATCCTAAAACCACTCTGAAAAATTGAAGAGGAGGGTACAATCCCAAATTCATTGTACAAGGCCACCATTACCCTGATACCAAAACCAAAGACACTACAAAAAAATAAAATTACAGGCAGGAATCTCTGATGAATATGGATGCAGAAATCCTCAACAAAATATTACCAAACCAAATTCAACAATATATAAAAAGAATCATACACTGTGATCAAGTGCGATTTATTCCAGAATGCAAGGATGTTTCAATATCCACTAATTAATCAATGTGATACACCACATTAACAAAAGGATAACAACTATTTATGGGAAAAATAACCTCTCATCAAAGTTGGTATAGAGCCTATCTCAACATAATAAAGGTCATTTATGACAAACCCACAGTTAAAATCATACTCAGTGGTGAAAAGCTGAAAGCCTTTCATCTAAAATCAGGAACAGAACAAGTATGCCCACTCTCACCAATTTTTTTCATATAATATTGAAAGTTTTAGCCATGGTATTCAGAGGAAAAAGAAAAAAAAGACATCCAAATGTCAAAGGAGGAAATAAAAGTGTCACTCTTTTCAGATGTCATGATACTATATACACAAAACCCTAAAGTCTCTACCAAAACACTATTATAAATAATAAATTCAGTAAAATTGTAGGATACAATATTAATATACAGAAATATGTTGCTTTTCGATAGACTCATAATGAACTATCAGAGAGAGAAAGTCAGAAAACAATCTTATTTAAAATCACACTAACAGGGACAGGAGAGAAGATGGCGGAAGAGTAAGACGCGGAGATCACCTTCCTCCCCACGGATGCATCAGAAATACATCTACACGTGGAACTGCTCCTATAGAACACCCACTGAACGCTGGCAGAAGACCTCAGACCTTCCAAAAGGCACGAAACTCCCCACGTACCTGAGTAGGGCAAAAGAAAGAAGAATAAACAGAGACAAAAGAATAGGGACGGGACCTGCACCAGTGGGAGGGAGCTGTGAAGGAGAAAAGGTTTCCACACACTAGAAGCCCCTTCACGGGCAGAGACTGCAGGTGGCAGAGGGGGAAACTTCAGAGCCATGGAGGAGAGCACAGTAACAGGGGTGCGGAGGGCAAAGTGGAGAGATTCCCACACAGAGGATCAGTGCTGACCGGCACTCACCAGCCCGACAGGCTTGTCTGCTCACCCGCCGGGGCAGGCGGGGGCTGGGAGCTGAGGTTTGGGCTTCAGTCGGATCCCAGGGAGAGGACTGGGGTTGGCTGCGTGAACACAGCCTGAAGGCTAGCCGGGAGGGAGTCTGGGAGAAGTCTGGAGCTGCCGAAGAGGCAAGAGACTTTTTCTTCCCTCTTTGCTTCCTGGTGCGTGAGGACAGGGGATTAAGCGTGCGCTTATAGGAGCTCCAGAAATGGGCGCAAGCCGTGGCTATCAGCGCGGACACCAGAGACAGGCATGAGACACTAAGGCTGCTGCTGCCACCACCAAGAAGCCTGTATGTGAGCACAGGTCACTCACTCTCCACACCTGCCCTCCCGGAAGCCTGTGCAGCTCGCCACTGCCAGGGTCCTGGGATCCACGGACAACTTCCCCGGGAGAATGCATGGCATGCCTCAGGCTGGTGCAAAGTCACGCTGGCCTCTGCTGCTGCAGGCTCACCCTGCATCCGTACCCCTCCCTACCCCCGGCCTGAGTGAGCCAGAGCCCCCAAATCAGCTGCTCCTTTAACCCCGTCCTGTCTGAGAGCAGAGCAGACGTCCTCAGGCAACCTACACGCAGAGGCGGGGCCAAATCCAAAGCTGAATCCCGGGACCTGTGCAAACAAAGAAGAGAAAGGGAAATCTCTCCCAGCAGCCTCAGAAGCAGCGGATTAAAGCTCCACAATCAACTTGATGTACCCTGCATCTGTGGAATATCTGAATAGACAACAAATCATCCCAAATTGAGGAGGTGGACTTTGGGAGCAAGATATATTATTTTTTTCCCCTTTTTCTCTTTTTGTGAGTGTGTATGTGTAAGTGTATGCTTCTGTGTGAGATTTTGTCTGTATAGCTCTGCTTTCACAATTTGTCCTAGGGTTCTGACCGTCCCGTTTTTTTTCTTTTTCTTTTTAAAATTTTTCTTCTTAATAATTATTTTTTATTTTAGTAACTTTATTTTATCCTACTTTATTTTATCTTCTTTCTTTCTTTCTTTCTTTTCTTCCTTTTTTTCTCCCTTTTCTTCTGAGCTGTGTGGCTGACAGGGTCTTTGTGCTCTGGCCGGGTGTCAGGCCTG
>NC_041214.2:58325299-58326015 GCF_002837175.3 Physeter macrocephalus
CCCAACAACGAGCAAGACAGGTCTACAGCCCCATCCATTAGCAGAGAGGCTGCCTAAAATCATAATAAGGCTACCAACATCCCCAAACACACCACCAGACGTGGACTTGCCCACCAGAAAGACAAGATCCACCCTTATCCACCAGAACAGAGGCACTAGTCCCCCCAACCAAGAAACCTACTCAACCCACTGAACCAATCTTAGCCACTGGGGACAGCCACCAAAACCAACGGGAACTACGAACCTGCAGCCTGCAAAAAGGAGACCCCAAACACAGTAAGATAAGCAAAATGAGAAGACAGAAAAACACACAGCAGATGAAGGTGCAAGGTAAAAACCCACCAGACCTAACAAATGAAGAGGAAATAGGCAGTCTACCTGAAAAAGAATTCAGAATAATGATAGTAAAGATGATCCAAAATCTTGGAAATAGAATAGACAAAATGCAAGAAACATTTAACACGGACCTAGAAGAAATAAAGAGGAAGCAAGCAATGATGAGCAACAAAATAAATGAAATTAAAAATACTCTAGATGAGATCAATAGCAGAATAAATGAGGCAAAAGAACAGATAAGTAACCTGGAAGATAAAACAGTGGAGATAACTACTGCAGAGCAGAATAAAGAAAAAAGAATGAAAAGAATTGAGGACAGTCTAAGAGACTTCTGGGACAACATTAAACGCACCAACATTCGAATTATAGGGGTCCCAGAA
>NC_041214.2:58326894-58327451 GCF_002837175.3 Physeter macrocephalus
ATACATTAAACAAGATGGACTTAATTGATATTTATAGGACATTCCATTCAAAAACAACAGAATACACATTTTTCTCAAGTGCTCATGGAACATTCTACAGGATAGATCATATCTTGGGTCACAAATCTAGTCTTGGTAAATTTAAGAAAATTGAAATCATATCAAGTATCTTCTCCGACCACAATGCTATGAGACTAGATATAGATTACAGGAAAAGAACTGTAAAAAAATACAAACTCATGGAGGCTAAACAATACACTACGTAATAACGAAGTGATCACTGAAGAAATCAAAGAGGAAATAAAAAAAATACCTAGAAACAAATGACAATGGAGACATGACAACGCAAAACCTATGGGATGCACCAAAAGCAGTTCTAAGAGGGAAGTTTATAGCAATACAGTCCTACCTTAAGAAACAGGAAACATCTTGCATAAACAACCTAACCTTGCACCCAAAGCAATTAGAGAAAGAAGAACAAAAAAACCCCAAATTTAGTAGAAAGAAAGAAATCATAAAGATCAGATCAGAAATAAATGAAAAAGAAATGAAGGAAA
>NC_041214.2:58328143-58328888 GCF_002837175.3 Physeter macrocephalus
CATATGATCATTTCAATAGATGCAGAGAAAGCTTTTGACAAAATTCAACACCCATTTATGATAAAAACCCTGCAGAAAGTAGGCATAGAGGGAACTTTCCTCAACATAATAAAGGCCATATATGACGAACCTACAGCCAACATCGTCCTCAATGGTGAAAAACTGAAACCATTTCCACTAAGATCAGGAACAAGACAAAGTTGCCCACTCTCACCACTCTTATTCAAAATAGTTTTAGGAGTTCTAGCTACAGCAATCAGAGAAGAAAAAGAAATAAAAGTAATCCAAATTGGAAAAGAAGAAGTAAAATGGTCACTGTTTGCAGATGACATGATACTATACATAGAGAATCCTAAAGATGCTACCAGAAAATTACTAGAGCTAATCAATGAATTTGGTAAAGTAGCAGGATACAAAATTAATGCACAGAAATCTCTGCCATTCTTATAATGATAAAAAATCTGAGAGTGAAATTAAGAAAACACGCCCATTTACCATTGCAACAAAAAGAATAAAATATCTAGGAATAAACCTACCTAAGGAGACAAAAGAGCTGTAAGCAGAAAATTATAAGACACTGATGAAAGAAATTAAAGATGATACAAATAGATGGAGAGATATACCATGTTCTTGGATTGGAAGAATCAACATTGTGAAAATGACTCTACTACCCAAAGCAATCTACAGATTCAATGCAATCCCTATCAAACTACCACTGGCATTTTCCACAGAACTAGAACAAAAA
>NC_041214.2:58329892-58350406 GCF_002837175.3 Physeter macrocephalus
GTGAAGTGAGAGAGTGGCATGGACCTATATACACTACCAAATGTAGGGTGGATAGCTAGTGGGAAGCAGCTGCATGGCACAGGGAGATGGCTAGGTGGTTTGTGACCACCTAGAGGGGTGGGATAGGGAGGGTGGGAGGGAGGGAGACGCGAGAGGGAAGAGATATGGGAACATATGTATATGTATAACTGATTCACTTTGTTGTAAAGCAGAAACTAACACACCATTGTAAAGCAATTATACTCCAATAAATATGTTAAAAAAGAAATCACACTAACATGAATAAAATACCTAGGAATAAACATAACCAAGGAGGAGAAAAACCTATACTCTGAAAACTGGAAATTGAACATGATACAGAATAATGCAAAGATTATCTCATGTTCATTGTTTGGAAGAATTAATATTGTCAAAATGTTTATACTACCCCAAGCGATCTACAGATTTAATAGAATCCCTGTCAAAATACCCACAACATATTTTACAGACTTATACCATATAATCCTAAAATTTATATGGAAACACAAAGGACCCCAGAGTGCCAAAGTTATCTTGAGGAAAAAGAGCAAAGCTGGAGGTATCATGCTCCCTAACTTCAGACTATACTGCAAAGCTGCAGTGATCAAAACAACATGGCACTGGCACAAAAACAGACACAGAGCTCAGTGATACAGAATAGACAACCTAGAAATAAACCCATGCACTTATAGGCAATTAATTGACCATAAAGGAGGCAGGAATATATGATGGAGAAAAGACAGTCACTTCAATAAGTGGTGCTGGGAAAACTGGACAACTACATTTAAAGGAATAAAATTAGAACATTTTCTCACACTATACACAAAAAGAAACTCAAAATTGCTAATCATCAGAGAAATGCAAATCAAAACCACAGTGAGAGATCATCACCTCAAACGCCTATCACCAAAAAGTCTACAAATAACAAATGTTGGAAAGGATGTGGAGAAAAGGGAAAACTAGTGCACTATTGGTGGGAATGTAAATTTGTGCAGCCACTATGGAAACAGTATGGAGGTTCCTCAAAAAACTAAAAATAGAACTAGCATAAGATCCAGCATTCCAACTCCTGGTTGTATATCTGAAGAATGGGAAAAAAATAATTTTAAAAGGTGCATGCATCACAATGTGTATAGCAGTATTATTTACAATAGGCAAGATATGGAAGCAAACTAAGTGTCCATTAACAGATGAAATAATAAAGACATGGTATATATACACAATGGAATATTACTTAGCCATAGAGGAGAATGCAATTCTGTCATGTGCAACAATGTAGAAGAACCTACAGTGTAGTATGCTTATTGACTTAAGTCAGAGAAAGACAAATACTATGTGTTATACCTTATACATGTAATCTAAAAAATAAAGCTGCCTGTAACAAAACAAACAGACTCACGGGTATAGAGAACAAATTAGTGGTTACCAGTGGGGAGAGCGAAGGAAGGAAGGGCAAAATAAGGGTAGGGGATTAAGAGATACAAACTACTATGTATAAAATAAATAAGCAACAAGGATATATTTATAGCTAGGGAAATATAGCCATTATTTTTATAACTTTAAATAGAATACAATCTATAAATATATTGAATCACTATGTTGTATATCTGAAACTAAAATAATATCTTAAATCAACTATACTTCAGTTTAAAAAAAGAGAGATCTAAAAAATAATATTAAATAAACAACATTGTTACCTTTCAACACCCTGTTTTTCCTAAACTTCAAAGGTTATTAACATCCATTTCCACTGGAAGTAAATTATTTACTGTAGTTGATATGCGGTGCATTTTTCAGTATTAGAGTTGATGAAGCTAGCCAGTACCTTTTTGCCTTCACTTGGAGAGAAAAACAATTCACTTGGACAGTAATGTCTCAGTGTTTTTCTGAGAGTCCTTCTTATTTCTAACAAATCCTGGAGTCTGATCTATGTTCCCTAGAGGTTTTAATTTGCTGCAATGATGTGGATGATTTACTTTGCTCTCCTTCTCAAGCCTCCTCACAGAAAGTCAGCATATACTTGCTTAAGCTTTTAGCTTTAAAGGGACACAAATTTGCCAAAGAAAAATTGCAGTTTGTTCAAACCCAGGTCCTATATTTAGGCCATGTAATAGTATAACAAGAGCTAAACCTAGATCCAGATAAAGTTTTTGGTATCCTAAGTTTCCCAAACAAAGTGTCAACTGTGTGGTTTTCTTGGGTTAGTTGGTTATTGCCAAAATCAGATTCCATATTTCTCTTATGGCCAAACCTCTGTATGTTATACTAGACAATAACAACCCCTATCCAATTTTATGGGAAGAACTGGAAACACAGCTTTCGAGGTCTTAAGGGAGGGTTTGATGAACCCAACTGCTCTTGGGCACCCCTCTTTTCTTTTTGTTTATGAGAAGGGAATGCCCTTGGAGTACTTACACAAAAACATGAAGACCACCATTAATCCATAGAATATTTATAGTAAGGAACTGGGCCCTGCTGGCTAAGACCCATTACAGACACTGTCATTTTGGTTGAGGCCACTGGAAAAATCATTAATAATTTTTGTACCTCATGCAGTAGACGCTCTTCTGAATTCTCATCACACGCAACAATTCTCAGTCAGCCGCCTCACCTCCTGTGAAGTCCTTTTGTTAACTGGACCTCACAGAACTCTTTTATGTTGCAGTAACCTTAACCCAGCTATCTTCTCCCCTCGGTCACTGACAAAGTCCCTCATGACTGCTTAATGCTGATGAACTACCTCTGGACTCCTCTTAATCATCTACTGGAAATTTCTTTGGGTAATGTTGATTTCTCATGGTTCACTGATGGTTTTTATTTAAAAAGTGACAATGGTAAATACTGTGCTGGGTTTTCTTTTCCTACTCCTTTTGATGTTGTTGAGGCAGTATCTTTAATCTATGGCTACTTTGGCCCAACAGGCTGAATTATATGCTCTTATATGGGCTTGTACTTTAGACAAGGACAAAACTCAATATGCTGATAGTAGATATGTTTTTGGAATAGCTCATGATTTTGGAATGTTGTAGAAGCAACATGGCTTCCTTACTTTCAGTGGAAATAACATTTAAAATGGCTCCTCTGTTCAGGAATTATTGAATGCAATAAATTTACCTGTTGCTCTAGCTACTATTAAATTTCCAGGAATTCTAAACTTGACTCTCTGGAAACAAAGGGCAATCACCTTGATGATATTTCTGCGAGGAATTCTGCCCTTAAAGGGACCAACAGCAGCCAAACCGCTATCATATTCCAAAGGGATATTTTCCCAAATGATAACTTAGAAAAAAATGGCTAAAAAAGTCCAACAATTGGCCTCAGATAAAGAAAAACAAGATTGGAAATTCAACAATTGTTGGTTTGTTAAAAAGAGAAAGCTCTGCTTTGGACAAAATAACAACCCAGTCCTATCAGAGACTCTAAAATTCCCTCTCCTCACTATGTACATGCATTAAACCATTGGTCTAATGCCAAAATCATTGCATTCATGATTCAATATTGGTGGGGAAACATTAACAAAGCCTTAAAAAGTGACTACTTCACTTTTCCCACTTGTCTGAAGTACAACCCAGGGAAGCCTGTTTGCTCTGCTCATAAACATTTTAAACTGCCCAATGGACCATTAGAGGCCTGGCAAATGGGTTTCAACAACCTCCTCTGTCTTATGGATGTACATATATTTTAATCATGGTCTCTATGTTTTCACATTAGACTTGAAGCCTTCCCTTGAAGACAAGTTACGATCTCTTCTGTGGCTAAATTCCTTTTGGGAAAGATCATCCCTATCTGGGAAACTCCTTTCAAACTTCATAGTAATCAAGGAATCCATTTTACTGGTCAGGTAGTTTGACAAGTCTGCACTGTTTGATCAGTTTTACAACACTTTCACTGTGCTTACCACTGTCAATTTCTGGTTTAGTCAAATGCATTGATGGCATTATTAAGACTCAATTTGAAAAATTTAGAGTCTCTGCAAATATCTTGCCCACACGCAATTCCATTGATCCTTTTAAATCTCAGATCCATTCCTTTTGGAACTCATAAATTCTCACCCTTTGAAATAGTCACAGGACTCCCAATGCACTTGGCTTCTCCTTCTTTTGACCTAAAACTGATAAAAGGAGAGATACTCCAATGTGCAAAGGCCTAATTGCTTCTTTTAAAAATAACCATGCTTTGGTAGAGTAATTTTTTCATGCCACATTCTCAGGAGACAACTATCTAAAGCAACACAGCTTGCTACCTGAAGATTTTGTCTATTAGAAAAGACACGTACAGAAGAACTCTCTTCAACCTACCTAGAGAGACCCTATCAGGTACTGCTTACCAACCCTCATATTGCCAAATTCCAAGGAACAGACTCTTGGATTCACATGACGCACCTAAACAAAGCAGCAAATTCTGACTGGACATGTGACATAAAAATAAGGATTTCCCAGAATTGAAGCAGTCAACATCTGATGAGACAGATTTCCCAAGATATCTGAGCAGGCCTGTTGGAAGTTTGGCGCCAAACATTCGATGATGACATAATGATGATCTCTAATGTCTTTGATCTTGATAACATATTGACTTTAGATAAAAGGTACCTAAGAATCCTCCCTCATATCCCTCCTTGTTACTTAAATGTGACCTCAATAAATTTCCAACCTGAGTATTATCCCTCCAGCGTGACACTATACCCAGGAAAGGTCCTTCCTGGGATTGACGGACAAAAAGACACTGAAAGTAAAAAACCTGACCCTTGATCAGTGATTCTTACAGAGAAAGATCTAGATCAAAGGGGGGAAATGTAAAAAAAAAAAAAAAAAAAAAAAAATATATATATATATATATATATATATATAAACAGAAACCTCAATTAAATAGAGTTGGGAGATCAGAAGGGGGAATTCTCAAGTCCTATTATGATAGCAGAGCCCAACAGAAAGAAGAAAGATTTTTCTTCTTTCCTGGCAAGGAAAAGCCATGGACTCTGTTTACTATAGCCCTCCCAATTTCCTTTTCCCCTCTTTGAAAGAGTTCTCCTTCCTTTGCAGTGTGGGGACCTGCATGTAGCTCATCATGGTTCCAAATCCCAAGCTGTAACTTTCAGTTAACCCCAAATAAACTCATCTTTGCTGGAGAAATATCTGACTACCTATTTATTTCAAATCAATAACACAAAAGACTTATCTACCTCAATTCCTATTACCCAATACATCATGTGGAGCTTTCAACAAAAAATTACAAGGCATGACAAAGCAGTTAAAGTCACATCCTGAAGATTCAAAGCAAGAATCAGAATCAGACATGAACTGTTGATATTATCAAAAAGGGAATTTAAAATAACTATGGTAAATATGTTAAAGACTAGTGGAAGAAAGTAGGCAACATAAAAAGACAGATGAGTAATGTATGTGGAACAATGGACATTCTAAGAAAGAAACAGAAGAAAATATAGAAATAAAAACCAGTGAAAGAGAAATGATTTCCTCTTTTTTATAAGGTATTAAGTTGCTGAAATGAGTGATAGCTCACTATGAAAAATGTGGGGCATTTCAGTAAAAGGGAATTAGGATTTACAAGATTTGAGCATATGTTAGATGATTTTGGAGAAGGTGCAAATGGATTGGGTCTTTGCTCTTGATTATGTGCTTTTAGGTAGCTGGGGTAATACTATGATTGGGTATTATACCAAATCTTATCTATAAGTTATGAAGAATGAAGTGAGGCTAAAACTGTAATTGGAAAACAAAATAAAACATAGTGGTCACTCATTTTAACTAAGAAAGGAAGAAGGTTGGTAATTTTTATGGTTTCAACAATGTCCATCTAGTTGTCTTGTACAGACATGGTTATGGCATGATCTTCCTTTTGTCTTAAGCCATCAGGGTCACAGAATGGCTTTGTCTGATATTGGTGTTTTCTTAAATTGTTTATTCAACAGAACATCAACACCAAGCTCTGGACAGCTCATAGCAACACCAAAGCTTAGTTCTTGGATGTCAGGAACTTTTGCTCTTGGTTTTGTTTTTGGATTTGTTTAATCATCCAGTTTTATTTTATTTTACATATAGTGAACTACTTTTCTCAATAATGTATAATCTGTTTCTTTTTTGTTATATTTATCATATATTAATTTTACATATAAACATGTGACTACTGAGCTCTCCATGCTATAATATTATTTAAATTGGGAGAGAAATGATCAGATCTAAGCTAATTAAAACCCTTTTAAATTCAAACCACAAAATGTGGAAAAGAAGCTAAACAAACACACACATAAACATATAACTAGGGTTGGTACAGGGCTGAAGGGCAGAGGGGAAAGAAATCTTAACTCAGCCTGGCAAGGTCAGTCTTGAGGCAGACATTGGTCTGAAGGGGAAAGTGCAACCAGAAGCAAGCTCTGAGTCAAGTATCCCAGTGCAGGTAGCTTATGTGGCTAGTGCAGGAGACACTGGCAGGGAAGTGAGGAAGGCGGGCAGGAAAGGAAGAACAGCCAAGATGTGTTTGTGAGCTAGCTACTACTGTGGAATTCAAAATTAGTTTGGCAAAGCAAGAGTAAAAGATAAACATACGGGAGTTGGGGGAATTAGAAAAGAATCTGGCTTTGTCCATAAACAGCTGAAAAAACAAGCAAACATTTTAAGCAGGAGAGTAACATGACTAAATTTACGACTACCATATGGAACACGTACTCAAGGAGAACAGCCTTTAAAAGGCTGGAGGCACAGGAACAATTTTGAGTCTCTCTCAAACAGATTGAAGACGACTTCAGAGCATTGACAAAGAAACTCAGGGGCTACTCACTTCCATGCTCTATTCTGAAATGTATTTCTGTTGTGGTACATGTATAAACTAACTGTACATTGTCAAATTATATGGTATGTCCACAGTCTTTATTTTCACAATTTACCAACTCTACTCTTTATTAAGAAACATATCTCTTGCAGACTCAGTCTTATAGGGCTGAACCCTTAGTCTCTGGGATCTGATGCTATCTCCAGGTAGACAGTGTTAGAATTGAGTTCATCTCTTGATGATGTGGAAAAACACAAACATTGGTATTGGTGTCAGAATCGGTGTCAGAATTGGGCCAGGCTTTACTTATTTTTCACAGAATTTTATGATCATTGATTGATAAGAATTCACTCCTGGAAATGACTAAAATTAAGGTATTGAACAGAAAAACTGAGCAGATATTAAAAAGCCCTGTAAAGACATGTGGTCCCAAGATGGCCTGAGATGCATAGACTTGTACCAGCCCAGCCATGATAAGATTCAGGGCTATTTGAAAAAGAATTTAAATTGTAATTTGAAGATACAATTAGGATTAGCTTATAATAGCTAAAGGAAAAAAAATGAGAAAACCTTCCTATTACTACTAAGAATTTTATTATTGTTATTTTATGATAGTTATACACATTTCAATATATACTTGATTATTCATAACCTGCATTTATAGTAATAAATCAGGTAAAACTCACTGGTGCATTTAAGAGTATATAATCTAGTCATCTATTTCTCTTAAAGCAAAAACACATATATATTTTACTTCCTTATGCTATAGATCAAAATTTATGAAGGAATAGTAAAGATTACATGAAGTACCACTATCAATAGTTAGTTTCCAAAATTAGACTGAAGAACTCACAGCTGATCTTTTATAAACTAGTTTTAAATTCCTGTTAGTACTCATCAATGAATGAACTTGTATGATAATTAAGAAGTTATTTTTTAGAGTAATGCAGTTCTGTGTGTGCATGTATAAATATACACACATACGTATATAATGTTTAGTAGAAGAATAGATTCTGAATTAAGAAAACAAAATATTAGTTTTTATTATATAAACCATGAAATAAATTCTGCAGAAACAGGAATCAGATTCTACACACAGTAGTAAAAGCTGAATTCTCTCTTTTCACTGGCATAGGCATATCAATTTCACAAGGGACAAATGGGAACCATCATTATGGAAAACTGTGTTCATACTAAGAGGTATATGTTTTTAAAAATAAGAAAACATTTTTCATTTTACATCCATTAAAAGGTACAGTGTGTTCTCAAAGTACAAAAATAAATTTAGGAATATTCCATCCCATTTTGTAGAGGATAAGATGATTCATCCTGATTAGGTTTCTTGTTGAGGCTGAGTGGTTTTAATAAAAGAAGGAAATCAATGACTGGCCATTGGAATATAATGGATCTGTAATGCTATATTTTAATGAGGCAGCAATGGGAAGCCATTAGAATGAAATGGATTGACCATCAACAGCACATAAAATAATTTATTAAACAAGCTAATATGCAGATAATAGGGTCACTAAAAATATGCTTTAGGGATATACAAAAAAATGTAAGGGTATAGTTTTCTGGTGAACTTCTAAACTGAGGATTATTATCAGGCAAAAGGAAAATAAAACCATAATTTGCTAATGAGTACTATATATTTAGGACCTTTTTACCACCTTTAAATTCTGTGTTTTGTGTAATTTATGATATAGTACAATGACAATTCAGAGTAATTTGGATAAAATCTGCAAATATATGTATGCTCTTTGAAATATGATTAATATTAACAAATTTTTAATTAATATTAAGTATCAAGAGGTTATTGTTTCTTGTCAAATAAACTATTTCTGGTCTTACACTTAACTTAATGCATGCCCTATGTAATTATTACTTAATCAATATAATTTTTATAAGATCAAAAATAATTCAGTCAACTCCAGAAACATAGTTCATTTTGAGAAACCTACATATGCTATATTCAAAATATTGAGTGAGCATCCCAGTCATGACAGAGAAACATCTACTCTTTTAACATTTCTAGATAGTCTCCATAGTCCAGAATCTAGCTTAATGTAGTAATTCAACCTACCAAGGCAATGACTCTTAGTAAGTTGAATTAAAATATGATTAAAACTAGTACTAGAATTGCTTTGAAATTAGTGGTTACATCTTGATAGTGATATATTAAAATCTTACCACTGTCAATCTTTAATGAATGTATTTAATTTATTATGCTAAGTACACATAATCAAGTGGATCTGGAGACAAAATTTCAACCTTCTGGGTTACGAATGTTATTTTTATCTCTTTTGTTCATTCACTGTGATTTTGGCACAAGTTCTACATAAGTTAAATTTAAATATTCTTCTTCAGGCAGAATACCTGTTGTCCATTTTCCCTTTTTTCTGTCTTAACAATATCACCACCAGGAGGCTGAACATTCTGTAAGCAGATCCTTTGCCCCTTTTTGTTTGCTCATCCCTGTTTTCCTTAGACCATAATCATAAGTATGAGATCATTAGGCAACATTTAAATTAGCTCCTGATTTTTGCTTTTCTAAATGCACACAACACCTTACCTAACATGTTGATTCCTTTCCTGGATTAGAAGGAAAAAAGATGAAGATTTAAGTAGTTAAACAATGACTGACTCTCTACTCCTAGCTTCCCCTTAGTAAATTTGCAGGCAGACCACGTGGCAAGACAAGCGTCCCAGGAAAGATCGGAAGAAGTCAGCAGGCCTGCACGCAATGGAAAAATGATGAAGAATCTCACCTCCTGCCTTAATGATTAACTGAGATTTGAATCTGACCTCCTGCCTTAATGATTAACTGAGATTTTTTTCCCCTTTTTCCCTTTAAAAATTGTCATGGCTGAGCAGAATCTTCAGAGTTCGTCTCGACATAAGTCCACCATCTCCCCATATTGCTGGCTTGTCTAAATAAAGTACCTTTCTTGTCTATTGAAGCTTGCCCCTCAATTTATTGGCTGTTGAGCAGTGAGCAGTCAAACCTGTGTTTGGTTACAATTTCTCTTTCTACAACTTAAGTCTTTATTTCAGACCTGACATTAAGTTTTTTCCTTTGAAGTTGAGATGGATACACTTACCATATATCTCTACACATATACCCTGAGAGCTGCCAGTTAAATAACTAAATAACCTCTTTCCTGTAGTAAAGATATATTTTTCCAACTGAACTTTTACTTTACTTAAATAATGAAGAAATCACTAACTTTTCAAATTTACTTCCAAGAAATCTTAATTAAAAACATAGCTCATATACCTTTCATATGTAATCCATTCATGGAGAGAAAATAATTTTAATTAAAAATTCCAAATAAAGGTAAGAAAAATCTATATTATAAATTTTTTAAAACCTTAAGGTTTTGAAAAAATATTTTTTATGGTTAAACCCAGATTAATTCCGTTAACAAATACTCTCTTAAAAACTATTATAAATTTAATAGACTGATAGGTGATAAGTCTTCAAAGACGGTAGTACAATCTATTGAGGAAAAAAAGTTCATTTTATCCATAAACACATTGAATACAATATAATAACCACTCCATCAAAGAGGTATATACATCTTGAAACCGATTCAGAGGGACACTGACAGGAAAAAAAAAAAAGCTTCAGAAAAGACAAGGATGAACAGAACATACATTTCATTCGTAAATTATCTAAATTAAGAACACCTTCAGGGAGTTCCCTGGTGGCCTAGTGGTTAGGATTCTGGGCTTTCACTGCCATGGCTTGGGTTCAATCCCTAATCTGGGAACTGAGATCCCGCAAGCCGTGCAGCGCAGCCAAGAAAATAAAAAAAGAACACCTTCATTCTTATGTTCATAAATGTATTCACACAAATAAATGATGTATTTGAGTAACTACATCTGTTTGTTCTAATCCAGAGTTGAAAGGTAGAAAACATGCTTTTAGTTATATAAGTAATGAACTAAATCAAGATACATGCCACTAAGACAGTAAAAAAAAAGAACTGATTCAAAAGATTAAATTAAACTAATAGATAACTATATATTAAATAGGTCACATGTAAATAACAGAGAATTTGATATCCTACATAAAAGTAAAATCCTAATGCAAATTAGGAGGAGGGTAATAAGGCAGAGAGGCAATATATCACCTTTCTAGATGCATTAGTTTCCCTGCATATGACTCAGTAAGAGGTATATGATCAAATATTAAGTGGTAAATGGATGCTGGGATTACATGGAATTTTATTATTTTATGTTATTCATCATTTTACCTTACTTGTATTTCTTATTTTTTCTCCTAAAATGAAGATACATTATATATACAATTAACAGACAATATATACTAAGAAAAAAAGAATTATTATAAGTATGTTTTAGTAATAAATATTAAAGTTTTTCCAAAGAGTAATGAATTTCTTTCAGGCTACTATGTATATTTATTTGCTTATAATATGACTTTTTCAAAGACAATGACAATGGAAAATCTTGTTTGTGACATTTATAAAAACTGTGTGGTTATTTCAGTCAAAAAATATAGTCTCCACCTTAAAATAAGTTTGTCAGGTTCTAGAAATTGGGTCATTTGTAGAGATGTGGATGGACCTAGAGACTGTCATACAGAGTGAAGTCAGAAAGAGAAAAACAAATATTGTATATTAACTCATATATGTGGAATCTAGAAAAATGGTATAGATGAACCAGTTTGCAAGGCAGAAATAGAGACACAGATGTAGAGAACAAACACATGGACACCAAGGGGGGAAAGGGGGGCGGGGTGGTGGTGGGATGAATTGGGAGATTGGGATTGACATGTATACACTAACATGTATAAAATAGATAACTCATAAGAACCTGATGTATAATAAAATAAAATAAAATTCAAAAAAAATAATATTAGGCACAGTTTCCAACTTTAAATTCTCATTACCTCCTATGTTCCTCAGGTCTGATACTGGGGGGTGGTGCCTGTAGGTGGGGAAGTGATGTGATCAGCTTCTTTCTCTTTGCCTTTCATTTTCAGCTTACTCATCATGGCTTCTGGCTTGTTGAGTATGCAGCAGGTGGAAGCCTGTGAAGACCCAAAGAGATAAGGAGGAAATAAGGCAGTTGCATCAACTCATAAATATGCAATACTTAGGAAGGTTTGTAGAAGTACCAAGGTGCAAAGTGAGGTGTCTGACAATCTAATCTGCAGACCGTTCAAAAAAGGAGATTCTAAAAATATGTCTTGAACTCCTCTCTTTACTGACTATAAGAAGGTAGGTTATTAGGGATTTTAGGAAGGAGTTTTTGAGAGAATTTATTTGGAGAAAGATGCATAGTCAACACCACTTCACTCAAAAAGGAGCACTGGGGTTCCTTCAATTAAATCAAGAGAAATGAGCTTCAGCGTGACCATTCAGAAACTTCGGTCTGTATCTCCTGAAATTAGTGGACAAGGGCTTAACTTCTTGCTAAGAAGAATAATGAAGGAAAGTTGCTGCTGCTGTAATGAGGAGTAGCTGAATTTGAGTCTATCACTTAACATGATGATAGGACTTTTGATTATTAAAATTACCTGCTGTAATGACGAAGCCCCCTGAAGTGTTTATTTGGAGTCAAGAAATATATCATTCACTGGGTAAATTGTGAAGGGGCTGTGAAAGGAAAAATAGAGTCGCTTCTCATTTTCAATCTTCAGTTCTGCTTCCGTGTTCCCGGTTATGCTTGAATAGCTTTTGCACAAGTCGTTTATTGGTTTAAGAACAAACAGAAGTGAAGACTATTTGTGCATCCTTTTCACAATTTAAATGAGTATGAATCATCAGTCTCTGACATTTTATGGTCTAGACTAGCTCAGTAATGGTTTTTTTGGATAATAACACTAATATTATTATCTATGTCCTGTTATGTTTGGTTTAAAATCAATTCTCAATATCATAGGTTTCCAATTGATGTTTGCATACTTTAACAAATAATTTCCTTAAAAATATGATAATAGGGCTTCCCTGGTAGCGCAGTGGTTGAGGGTCCGCCTGCCGATGCAGGGGACGCGGGTTCGTGCCCCGGTCCGGGAGGATCCCGCATGCCGCGGAGCGGCTGGGCCCGTGAGCCATGGCCGCTGAGCCTGCGCGTCCGGAGCCTGTGCTCCGCAACGGGAGAGGCCACAACAGTGAGAGGTCCGCGTACTGCAAAAAAAAAAAAAAAAAAAAAAAAGACAATATATTAAGTAGGACTTTGTTAACTTTTTTGTATTAATGACCCTTATCAATGTATTTTAACATAAATTGTTTTTTAACTGATCCCAAAGTTTTAACTGACCTCATCCTTGAACAGTATTTAAAAATATTATTTACTTGAAATTATGCTGGGGATTTACTAGAAAAATAAACTAACAGTATTCTGGACTGGTCATTATAAATTCCACCAGGTACTTCAGCATAATAATGCCCAAGTGAATGTACGGCCACTTCATCAAGAACTGGAGGAGGAGATGCAATATATAACATGAAAGAATTCATTCTGATAAAATAATTCAACTTACATATATCAAGGCATTGCCTTCATTTCTTCAACTTCCTTCGTCTTGCTTCCTGTACAAGATTTTATCCCAATTCCAGTATGAGCCAATTTGTTTGTAATCAGTATCTGACAATCTTCAGGCTGTTCTGAAAATTAGAAATCTCTTTGCTACACTGTCTCAGGGAATGAAACTGCCAGCAATACTGTTACCAAGTCCAAGCTCCTACTGCTTGCTGCCCAAGCCAATCAACCTATAGATGAGGTGTTGGTGCAAGGAATACCGACTTTATTCTGAAAGCCAGCAGACTGAGAAGATGGAAGGATAATGCCCTAAAGAACTATCTTCCCAGAGTTAGAATTCAGGCTCCTTTTATACTAAAAGGGGAGAGGGTACAGTCCTGGTTCTGGCCAGACTCCCAGAGGGGGTATGTTAATTTCTTCCTTCCAGCAGCCATTCACAGGTAGGCTTGGTCAGGTGTTACCTGTGAGCTAAACAAAGGTATTTTAGATTAATGCTCATTACCTGGGAGGCAAGGTTCCCAGAGATGGGTCATTATGTATAATTTAAGCTTATAGGCAACATCCCCTTATCGACTAACTTGTAATAGAATACAAAGGTTCTTCCCTATTACAATACTGCTAGATAATAGCCATTCAAAATAAAGCTGTTTGGGTGACAGTCATCTATCTCACCTCCTCAGGATTTACTCAACTCCTTCCTTATATCTATAAAACACTGTTTATAAAATATTTGTGATGTGGTCTTTGTTATGACTTGGTCAGTAAACTAGGATCTCTTTCTTGCTTTGAATATGACACAGGTTCTTTTAATCCTGTCATTTTCTTTATTGCTGCCAGCTGTTTCCCCTCTTTTTTAGGTCTTTTTCTATATTCACTATGATTGTGCTGTCTGGTCCTGCCACTTAGAGGTAAATCCTAACATTTTGGGGAACAAACCTCAACAACCCTACCCACATCTTGCTCTTTTGAGGCAGCAAAACATTCATTCTTTGTTTACGGTTTCCCATTGTTTAACTTCACTTGTAAATGAAATTTAGAAATATTGGCTATTGCTTTTCCTAAAGTTTGCCTTTTGAAGAAGAAACTAGAGTTCGAGCTGTTTTCATTACTTATAGAACTAATCCCATTTATTTATAGCAGTCTTTACGTCTAAAATAGGCTTCAGAAATTATTTTGTTTGTATGTTTTTCTTGTAGTTTTATACCATGATTGTTGACTGAAATCGTTCTGACTGAAGTCAGTTGAACTTTGAAATTAGTACCCATTTAACAAATTATATTTTTATAAAATGCAAGTAATGTATTTTTAGTGAAAAATATTTTAAAATTATGACTTAATTTGAAGTACCAGTTCTTTTCAGTTTAATTTCTTAGAAATATTTAAATCCATATCTATCTCTAAAATATAATTATATCTATGACCTATGTGTAGGTTCACTCATCACTTTTTTTTTTTACAGCATCCTAAGAACAGATCAGTCAGAGGAAAGATGACACAAGAATTTCCTCACTAATGAAATTTGATATGACAATCTATGTCTTGAACAGATTAAACACTAAGGCATTGTTAACTATGAAAAAAATCTAATTAGTGTTACATTAGCATTATTTTCATAAAATTTAATCTTCTTTTATTCATATTTTTATTACCTTAAAAACATAACACTTATTATAGAGATAAAAGTCTATTCATGAATGAGAATATAATAATAGTCCATGGCAGTTGTCCACTAATTATTAGATAAATTCTAGGTTGTGTGTGTTTGTGTATGTGTACACACACACACCTAAAAACAAACTTCGAAAATGTACTAGATGGTGTAAAGCTGGTTTAATCAGGGGCTGGAGATGAAGATGGTGAGGTATAAGAAGGCAATGAATAACTTTTTTTATATATTTTTGTTATGCTTTAGTTCACTTCCTAGAACCTGTATATTTTACAGTAGTATGTTGAAAACCAACTTTGTATTATGCACATGTACTGTTAAAAATTCATAAATAATTAAATATTTGACAATTTTGGGTATTTTAGTAAAATAATGATTTTTATTCTAATGATATGAAATGTATATAAAAACTTAATTTTAGCCCACTAATAGCCTGCTTTTATTTATAGTTCTTGATATGAAAATTTAAATAACACAGTTAATGAGCCACAGAATTTAATGTTTTCATATTTAGAATTATAATAAAATTATAATTTTCCTTATTTATTTACATCAACCAATGGATTAAAGTCTCAACATCTGCCAGTAAACATATGCTTCCCAATCACACTAGCTAATTGTTTTTGTGAAGGTTCTCAGGAACAAATAATTTCCACTGAAGGAGAAAAGGGTGCTCAAATATTCAAATCAATCCCAATGAAATGAATCATAAAAACTCTCTAGTCATGCTAAATTTACCATTAAATCCTAAATCAGAGTGTATGGCTGTTATTTGTGACATCTCTCTAACATTTTTCAAGCTAATTTCCTTTATTTTATTGTAAGAATTGTTTGAATCTGCTGCATGGATTTTGATAGTTCTTCCAAAATATGATTGAAAGCCAGGAACATGACAGTTAAATCACTGTGAATAACATCTAGTAAAGAGAGTAACCTGAGTATATTAAACACAACTCACTATTGATTTTCACAGACACATTCTTTTAAATAAAGGCATCAAAATGTATAGACATGTTGAATACTGACCATATTGAGAAATGTTTATCCATGTTTTTCTTTTTTCCCCATCATAACTACAGTAGAAACTATGAAAAAGGGAAAGAAGAATTTGCTTAACTCTGAAAGAAAAAATTGTGGGACCACTACTGGTACTTAAAAGAATGCCTGTGATTAGAAGATAAAACAAAAATACAAGACATTATTTCTTCATTCCTTGAATGGAGAGTTTCAGCATACAGAAAAAAAGCTAAAATGTTGTGCATTTTCACTATTTGACAAAATTGTTACCAGAACCTTGGGTGAAAACAGAACTTCTCTAGATCAGTAAGCTAGACAAGACCCTGTTTTTTTTTCAGTCAGAGACAACAGTATAGGTTATAGCTATCCTAAATTTAAGCAAGTCATATGACTTATTGATACAGGGAAACCTAAATTTGAGTGTGTTTAAGACTGTGTATTGCTTGTTCATTTCCATGTGATACTTTTCTGTTATGAAAGATGGTCCTTCCACATACTACAGAATAAAGCTGTTTCTTACAGACAAATAACCAGTGTGGCCTGGTCTTATACTGTTGCACAATAGTTGATAACTACTCAAAAACAAAAGTTTTTTAGGGAAAACAAGAACACTGGAAAAATTAAACTATAACATTTTTAGCTTAGCTGGTAATAATGTTAAAGTTGCCATCCTCACTGCTTACTAAAAATTATAAGTGACTTCGGTTTCAAAAGGCATAAAAATCAAATTTTAGATATATAAATCAAAACACCAATTCCTTTAGCAATATACTTACCATGGAATAAATTTATTTTCTTATTACAGCATTATATTTAAATAATGAACATCTGTTTATCTACAAGTCAAATGAAGGAGAATTAAACTATGGTTACTTTAGTGCTTAAGCTTTGTCTTCAATAATAGTAGAATAAATACATAGCTAAAATGTTCATTGCTCAGGTTCAGGCAAGAATAAAATCCTTCAGCAATACAAATAAGTGCTGACTAACTGATTTTCTGTACTCCAAAATTTGTTTAGAAGTAAAATGCTATATTTAGAAACCCGATTTTCCATTAATATAAAATTGGCCCTCCACAGGCACAGGTACCTCATCCTGGGATTCAACCAAATGTGAATCGAAAACCTTTGGAGAAAAAATTTCAGGTTTCAAAAAGCAAAACTTGAATTTGCTGCACACTGGCAATGTTTACATAGAATTTACATTGTATTTACAACTATTACATAGCATTTACATTGTATTAAGTATTATAAGTATTCTAGAGATAATTTAAAGTATATAAGACAACGTGCTTGGTTATATGCAAATACTACACCATTTTATATAAGGGACTCAAGCATCTTCAAGTGTCCTGGGACCAATCCCCCTTGGTTACTGAGGGATGACTGTATATTGAAAAACTAGTGATGCATTACCATAGAAAATACATTAATTCAATGACATAATTTAATGACTGTCTTCATCTAAGGGGTAAATGGGGGGATCTCAGGACAACTGTGATTTAAAATCAGCTCTGCCATCTAAAACATGAGATTTCATGCTATAGCATATTTCCTTTTGCTTGTTTTCCAATTTCTGAAATATTAGCATTTAGACCCGATGTTGCATTAAGTTCTTTTTCTCTGTAATGCTCTAATATTCTCCAAACCAAAACTATGATCTGTGGCATCTTGGAGGACTGTAGTGAACACATGCTATGGTGACCCTCCGATGAATCAGATTCTTGTGTAACTTCTCCCTTTGAGCGCATGTGGAATCACTTTTAACCAGTTTTTAACCAATTTTTAACCAACAGAAAATGGCAAAGGTGATAGGATATTACTTCTATGATTATATCACATTGTATAAAACTCCATCTTAGGAGACTGTAGTATGAGATACTCTTGTTGGCCTTGAAGAAGCAAACAGTCATGTGAACTTTCTATGGATAGGGCCACATGCCAGGAAATGGAAGACAGTCTCTAGGACCTGAGGACAGTCTTCATACCAAAAGCCAGTGAGAAGCTGGGCCCTCAGTCACAACAAAATGCATTCTGTCAACAATCTCAATGAGCTTAGAAGAGTATTCTTCACTAACCAAGCTTCCAGATGAGAATGTAGCCCTGTTGACATCTTAATTACAGTCTTATGAGACCCTGAGCAGAAGACCCTACTAAATCATGCCCAGAATCCTGATACACAAAACAGTGAGATTACATGTGTTGTTATAAGCCACTGAATTTGGGACAATTTGTTACCTAGCAATAGAAAATGTATACAGGAATGTAGTCTCAGATCTTTTGTCTCTTTGGAAAATTGCTTATTGGAAAAAATAACAAATAACAACAACAACAAAACAGAAGAAACAAGCAAGCAAAAAATTCACCTGAGTGTGAGGGAGTCATATTTTTTGGTTTATTTCTAAGTGGGTTTTTTGCACCTTCTCTCATTTTTTGCCCAATAGTTCACTAGAGGAGCAAGTGATAAGAAGGGATGGGGAAATGTTATACCTCTCCTAGCAGGTATTTGGTAAACTTTTTAGTGTTATAAGCATAATCTTGGTATAGAATTGTCTTCCACTTTTGGGTTGGTTTTGTAAAATTAATGATAAAAATGCATTACTTTCTTTCCTTAGCCATCCATCCCCTGTTAGAGTCATAACACTTGAAGTTGTAACTCTGTTACTTTCCAGTAATTCCTCACAAGTGGTCAATAATGCTTATTGAGTAAATCCCCAGTAAGTTAGACGAATTATCTGAAGAGGTCAATCTCAATTACTAACGAGTATGTTCGATACTTTAAATTAATTCTTTATTTAAATGTTTACTTATGTGCAGTATTTCTAGTGAGATCCTAAACTCAGAGCTTAGAGCTCAAGGAAACCCAAGAGTGCACCAATAAAACCATTTCATTTTATGGGTGAGGATAGGTTTTTCAGGAAAGTTGAAATGATGGCTTACAATTAGTCATATATAATGTCATAGAATTAGGACAAGATCCTGGGACGTGGAATTTACAAAATATATTTGAGCATTTATACAGTTATGTAAGATTTTGAAATTTAAATAACATTGAAAAATGTAAAATAAAATAATAATCTGTATTCTTTCCATCTAAAGTTAACAATTGTTACTGCCTTGACATTTTGCTACCATTTTTAGAGACGACTACTGTATTCCCTTGCACAAATATGAACTATCAAAAATGGAAGCTTAAAAGAATTACAATAAAATACACATCAAGAAAATACCACCCAGAAGCAAGAAGAACTACAATCCTGCAGCCTGTGGAAAAAAAAAGGACATTCACAGAAAGATAGACAAGATGAAAAGGCAGAGGGCTATGTACCAGATGAAAGAACAGGATAAAACCCCAGAAAAACAACTAAATGAAATGGAGATAGGTAACCTTCCAGAAAAAGAATTCAGAATAATGATAGTGAAGATGATCCAGGACACCTCAGAAAAAGAATGCAGGCAAAGATTGAGAAGATGCAATAAATCTTTAACAAAGACCTAGAAGAATTAAAGAACAAACAAACAGAGGTGAACAACACAATAACTGAAATGAAAAATACACTAGAAGGAATCAATAGCAGAATAACTGAGGCAGAAGAATGGATAAGTGACCTGGAAGACAGAATGGTGGAATTCACTGCTGCAGAACAGAATAAAGAAAAAAGAATGAAAAGAAATGAAGACAGCCTAAGAGACCTCTGGGATGACATTAAACGCAACAACATTCGCATTATAGGGGTCCCAGAAGGAGAAGAGAGAGAGAAAGGTCCAGAGAAAATACCTGAAGAGATTATAGTCGAAAACTTACCTAGCATGGGAAAGGAAATAGCCACACAAGTCCAGGAAGCACAGCGAGTCCCATACAGGATAAACCCAAGGAGAAACATGCCGAGACACATAGTAATCAAATTGGCAAAACTTAAAGACAAAGAAAAATTACTGAAAGCAGCAAGGGAAAAATGACAAATAACATACAAGGGAACTCCCATATGGTTAACAGCTGATTTCTCAGCAGAAACACTACAAACAAGAAGCAAGTGGTATGATATACTTAAGGTGATGAAAGGGAAGAAACTACAACCAAGACTTCTCTAAGTGGGAAACATGAGAGAAGAAAAGGACCTACAAAAACAAACCTGAAACAATTAAGAAAATGGTCATAGGAACATGCTTATCGATAATTACCTTAAACGTGAATGGATTAAATGTTCCAAACAAAAGACACAGGCTTGCTGAATGGATACAAAAACAAGACCCATATATATTTTGTCTACAAGAGACCCAGTTCAGACCTAGGGACACATTCAGACTGAAAGTGAGGGGATGGAAAAAGATAATCCATGCAAATGGAAATCAAAAGAAAGCTGGATTAGCAATACTCATATCAGATAAAATAGACTTTAAAATAAAGAATGTTACAAGACACAAGGAAGGACAATACATAATGATCAAGGGATCAATCCAAGAAGAAGATATAACAATTATAAATATATATGCACCCAACATAGGAGCACCTCAATA
>NC_041214.2:58350917-58352037 GCF_002837175.3 Physeter macrocephalus
CTAAAAGCTGGTTCTTTGAGAAGATAAACAAAATTGATAAACCATTAGCCAGACTCATTAAGAAAAAGGGAGAAGACTCAAATCAATAAAATTAGAAATAAAAAAGGAGAAGTTACAACAGACACCACAGAAATAGAAATCATCCTAAGAGACTATTACAAGCAACTCTATGCCAATAAAATGGACAATCTGGAAGGAATGGATAAATTCTTAGAAAGGTATAATGTTCGGAGACTGAACCAGGAAGAAATAGAAAATATGAACAGAACAATCACATGTAATGAAATTGAAACTGTGATTAAAACTCTTCCAACAAACAAAGTCGAGGACCAGATGGCTTCACAGGTGAATTCTATCAAACAATTAGAGAAGAGCTAACACCCTTCTTTCTCAAACTCTTCCAAAAAATTGCAGAGGAATGAACACTCCCCAACTCATTCTATGAGGCCACCATCACCCTGATACCAAAACCAAACAAAAATACTACCAAAAAAAAATTACAGTCTAATATCACTGATGAATATAGATGCAAAAATCCTAAACAAAATACTAGCAAACAGAATCCAACAACACATTAAAAGGATCATACACCATGATCAAGTGGGATTTATCCCAGGGATGCAAGGATTCTTCAATATATGCAAATCAATCAGTGTGATACACCATATTAACAAATTGAAGAATAAAAACCATATGATCATCTCAATAGATGCAGAAAAAGCTTTCAACAAAATTCAACACCAATTTATGACAAAAACCCTCCAGAAAGTGGGCATAGAGGGAACCTACGTCAACATAATAAAGGCCATATATGACAAATCCACAGCAGACATCATTCTCAATGGTGAAAAACTGAAAGCATTTCCTCAAAGATCAGGAACAAGACAAGGATGTCCACTCTCACCACTATTATTCAACATAGTTTTGGATCTCTTAGCCATGGCAATCAGAGAGGAAAAAGAAATAAAAGGAATAAAAATTGGAAGGGAAGAAGTAAAACTGTTGCTGTTTGCAGATGACATGATACTATACATAGAGAATCCTAAAGATGCCACCAGAAAACTACTAGAGCTAATCAATGAATTTGGTAAAGTTGCAGGATACAGAATTAATGCACAGA
>NC_041214.2:58352564-58352905 GCF_002837175.3 Physeter macrocephalus
AGAGGAAAACATAGGAAGAACACTCTTTGACATAAATCACAGCAAGATCTTTTTTGATCCACCTCCTAGAGTAATGGAACTAAAAACAAAAATAAACAAATGGGACCTAATGAAACTTCAAAGCTTTTGCACAGCAAAGGAAACCATAAAGAAGATGAAAAGACAACCCGCAGAATGGAAGAAAACATTTGTAAGCTAATCAACGGACAAAGGATTAATCTCCAAAATATATAAGCAGCTCATGCAGCTCAATATTAAAAAATAAACAACCCAATCCAAAAATGGGCAGAAGACCTAAATAGACATTTCTCCAAAGAAGACATACAGATGGCCAAAAAGTA
>NC_041214.2:58353120-58417383 GCF_002837175.3 Physeter macrocephalus
TACAATGGAATATTACTCAGCCATAAAAAGGAACGAAATTGGGTCATTTGTTGAGACGTGGATGGATCTAGAGACTGTCATACAGAGTGAAGTAAGTCAGAAAGAGAAAAACAAACATCGTATATTAACGCATATATGTGGAACCTAGAAAAATGGTACAGATGAATCTGTTTGCAGGATACAAATTGAGATACAGATGTCGAGAACAAACGTATGCACACCAAAGTGGGAAAGCTGCGGGGGTGGTGGTAGTGGTGTTGTGCTGAACTGGGTGATTGGGATTGACATGTACCTACTGATGTGTATAAAATTGATGGCTAATAAGAACCTGCTGTATATTAAAAAAAAACTTTGGAAAAAAAAAAAAAAGAAAATACCACCCAGTGCAGTTAAAAAATTTATCCTGTTAATTGTCACATGGCTTTGAAGTGGCAGAGATGTGAATGAAACATAACCCTGTGGGCTCTTAAAGCACATTCCTTATTCTGTAATTCCTTAGGAAGTTCACTGGCAAATTTAATTGAGGTTAGCCCTCATTGAGGAGGTGTCCTTTGAAAGAATTGAGGAAGTAATGGACTCATCTCCTTGGAAAGAGCAGTGTAAGAAGTAAAACAATCTGTTCAAAGGCTCTGAGATGTGACAACACATTCTGTATTTTAAAATCAGCAAGGAGGCCATTGTGGTTGAGTGATGTTCTTCTTGTACTCTACATTGCTCTGACAAATGAGCATCCTACTGTATCTCTGACCTCATCTTCTACCATCTCCCTTCTTGCTTATTTTCCTCCTGCCCCATTTGCATTTAAGTGAAAACTATTTGATGGTTTTAAGCAAATAAGTGCCCGATTCAGCTTACTATGTTGTTTTACATGCAGTTTTGTTAACAGACAGTGTGATTTTGTGCTTAGTGCAAGTGCATTGTAACTGAAAAATTAGATTTAGCCAGTGTTGTGCTTTTCCTGAGGTAACAAAATAAAATGAAAGAGTGTTGAGAGTTTAGGGTATATGCAGTGGGATGATTATAATGATTGACTATGGAGTTTAAGTATAGTGGGAAGAAATTACATTAATGGTGACATAATTGAAATAGCTGATGTAAATGAAAAGGTGGCAGAACTAAAAGACTGGCATCACCATTGGGGAAAGGAGTTTAGGAGTCAACAAAGTAATAAATGAACAAAGAAAATAGAAGGTGTTGAAGACAGTGAGATGTGTGTCACAGATTGCACTTATTAGTAATGCTAAATTTAGGGTTATGAACAAAGAAATGTATGGTGCTGCTTCTCTGGGATAAAATCAACCAGTACTTGAAAGGGGTACAAGGAACTGGTGTTGTCAGGAGAGAGATTTTCATAAAAGCAGGAACATTCAGGAAGGAAGCATTCAGATAAAGTACTATATAGGTAAAGCGTTTGATGGTTTGTCAATTCCAAAAATGACAGTGAGAATATTTTTTAAAAGTAAAGCAACAGGAGAGATAGGAACAAAATAAGGTACATAGAGAAACTTTTGAAATTAGACTTTAAGACATGAAGACATGACTTTGGAGTCTTGGAGACTTCATGTTGTGAACAGATTTTATCTGTATAAAGAATATAATGTGATTCATATTAGACAACCTAAGGAAGACAGTGATAATGATATTTCGAGTATTAGGAAATAAGAGAACTGGGTATCTGGAGTTTCTCATGATCCCTGGCAATTGAAGCTAAGACACTGACTTTGGGGAAGGTGAGTGTTGCTCTGGGTACATGAGTCCCTTTTGCCTAACGTGTCATCAATATTGAGTAGAAGTACTAGGTAGCTTTACTGTTTGATCCAGGACAGGGGATTTGACTTTGACCCTTGTTGGAGAATTGGCAAAATTACTTGAGAGTTGCTCAAGAGTCTACATTGAGCACTACTGACAGAGTTGACAGTGTCCAGGGAAACTTCATATGATTTGGGAACACAGGACCCAACTGATTCCTACAGAACATTATTCAAGACATCATGCAAAGCAGTATACAGATAAAATGGTTTTATAAACTATGTAAAGACAAAATTGCAGATGTAAACATGAACTCTGATAGAAATCGCATCAGTGGGGCTAATTAATAAGGTTTTAATACTTTAGTTCATTCTAGCATATTCTCTTTGAACTAACACTCTCTTTCAGTATAGGAAATAGCTATACACTTAGGCCTTAAACTATTTCCTATACTGAAAATCTTCATTTTTACATACTGCTATAGAACAATGTTTATAAAATTTAAAGGCTTAAGCACAAATGAGGATTCCACTTGGCAACAGCTTTGTCATGTTGGGCAAACCACATAACTTTTATTGACCTTGATTCCTTTATCTGTTAGTTAAAGATGGCAGTGCCTTTTAGAAAGCTTTTCTTGATTCACAGTCTGTTTTTGCTGTTTTTCTGTACTGTCCTCTAGCACCCAGAGCATACTTCTATTATGACTAAGGTAACCATACAAGTTATCTTCTAAACTATGACACTTCTGAGAGTGAAAGCAGATGCTAGTTATAAATGTTGAGGATGCAGTTTTTTAAATTAATTAATCTTAATTAAAGATAATATCGAGTTCTCAACATTACCTACTTTCAAAAAATGATAATACTTCATTGAAAAAGATGAGCATCACTATGGGGTAAGCCCTCTCTTGAGTACTCAGGATTCTACACTCTAAATTCAGGAAGTCAAAACTTTTGTACTGAAAGACTGGTAGACCATGGGATACAGAAGAGAGTTACAAGGGCTATAATGGAGTAAATTAATACAAGGTACATTTTAACATGAATAATTTATTATTAATTTAATTGTTTGAACAAATTGCCATAAAAATATGGAGAAGTAGTGAGATACTATGGGGAAAATGGCTTTGATATCAGGAAATCATGTTTTGATGTTACCTGTATGATCTTAGGAAATTTTCCCATTCTCATTCTAGATTTCTTACTGTAAAATTTCAATTTAAAAGCCCAATTCACTAGGCTACTAAAAGGATTGTGAAAGTTCCTAGCACAACGTCTCACACAAACTAGGCTCTCAATTAATGTTGATAATTCTTCCCTTCCTTTTTGTATTAATACCATTTAAAACTTAAGAAAATATATAAAAGTTACTTTTTGTTTTCTGGCCAAACAGAAAATAATAAATCTTTCCTGTGTTTTGACAACTCTAAATTAGGAGATAAATGCATGGAGTTAGCTATAAATGAAACTCTATAGAAAAGATCAATGGTTGCAATTAACAAGGGATGATAATCAACCTTAGTTTTATCTCTTAAGAAGATGGTCATTCTTTAATATGTACCTTTAAAAAGAAGGTAAAGGTAAGCCCTTAAACCTTATCTATGTCAATAAATTGTAGGGACTTTTTTGTTAGGCACTTTAGAGACTATTCTCTGTCATTCTCATTACTTAACCAGTTTAATATAAATGACTTCCACATTAATTGGGGTCTAAGACTTCAAGATTAGAAACTTTGTGTTATATATTTTAAAATGGACTATAGACTAATGACAGAATGAAAAAGCATTATGTTTAATAAATAGATTTGAAAGAAGTCTAAAGAATGTTAAATAAACATAATCATGAATAAAGTAAACATAACTATAATATCTCTGAGGGAGGGAAAAGAGGAAGCAAAAGGCTTTTGGTAGACAAAATATCAGTGATATGCCATAGACATGGTGAAGATATGGTCTACACTTTCCAGGATAAATTTTATTTCATGAAAAGTAACATTTTAAAATGTACAAAATATATTCATTCCAATTTCTGCATTTATAAAACTTTAGTGTAAATAGATTTTGTCAGCACATTAATATGACTTTCTGGATCACACAGTACCATCTATTTAAAATGTGCTTCTCCCTATTCTACTGGTTTTCTTTCTATCACAAGTTAAACCTTCTTTACTGGCATACATAGTTTATACTTAGCTAATCGTTTTTCTTATAATGCTGAAAAAGGTAACCTGAAAAGAAGTTAATTAATGACCTGTTTGATAATTCATGATGAAGAAAGCATATGTACTGGGTCCTATGGAGAGTTCAAATACTTCACTCTCCCTTGAAGAAACTATTTTAATCCAGGAGGTATAAATTAAACAGTCAGTTTGCAATAACCAGTAATTCAAGTGTCACACCCATGTGGATGCATTCTATATAGTCTATCACATCTGAATATGTTTGGAAAAAATGTATATGTGTATACACATATATGTGTATGTCTATGTATTTACAAGATGCCTTAGATTCTACTCAAATTATGTACATTTATGTATATATTTTTCTTTTAAATATGGAATAAAGTAAACATAACTTTTGTAGATAAGGAAATCAAAACTTAAAGCTGTATTGACTTTTAACAGAATTTTGACTTTTCAGTGATTATATTCTACGGTGAGAGTATACAATGGATTCAATATTTGCCAAATAAAACTTTTTAGTCCATATGAGAGACATACAAACACGTATAAGAATAGTAGAAAATTAGAAATCACTGCAGATCTAGCTGTATCTTACTGTAAATTTAGTATCTGTAGTATAAATGGTTAATGGCATAGATTTTAGAATTAAATTGATCAGAGAGACAATCCTGTCTCTACAATTTGCATAATATTGAACAACTTCTCTAACCTTCCCAATTGGAATTAACTGATATTGAGAAACTTTGTATTTGTTGTTCTTAGACCTCTTTATTAAGTTCTCAGATATATTTACTTTATACCACATTTCGTACTGTGAATACTTACTTCACTACCAAAGTACTAATCACAAAGTTCATGTGATTATATATACTATAATCATGTAGTACACTGTAAGAGTGTGTGTGTGAAGAAGGAAAGAAAGGAAGGAAGGGAGGAAGGAAGGAAGAAAAAAGGAAGGGAGGAAGAAAGAAAGAAAGAAAGAAAGAAAGAGAAAGAAAGAGAGAGAAAGAAAGAAAGAGAGAAAGAAAGAAAGAGAGAAAGAAAGAAAGAAAGAAAGAAAGAAAGAAAGAAAGAAAGAAAGAAAGAAAGAAAGAAAGAAAGAAAGAAAGAAAGAAAAAGAAATAGAGAAAGGGAGAGAGGAAGAAAGGAAGGAAGGAAAGAAGAGAAGGAGGGAAGACAATATACTCTTAAGAGGTAAGAGCAGGAAGGGAACTGAATTCATTTGAGTCTTGATTCAGGGATTTAAAAGATGATATAGATAAAATAAGGTTAAAGTAACAAATTTACAGGCAGATATGGATATAAAACAGAAGTTTCATGAATCCCATTATACTGTATAGAACTCCTTAATATAAAAATTTAAAATAAGTAATATTTATATCACAGAATATTATAGATATTTTCTTAAGAGATCCCACCTTTTTCATACATTTTTTTTTGAGATTTAATAAATGTGAGGGATTCACTAGTTAGTAAATTAGGAATAATCCATAGATATGGAAGTCACTATAAACTTTATGTTCAAGGGAAAGTATTTAACTACGTATTTGAAATCTCTGTATTAGATTTAATATGTCTAGGTTTTCTGATCCAAATATACCCTTTACTCTATCTTCAGGTTTTTCCCACCTCAGTGAATGAACAGAATATTACCATCCGTCCAGATGATCCATGGTGCAAATCTAGGAATCATCTTTTCTTTCTCCCTTTCCCCTATTCTTCTTTGCTAATCCATAAACAAATCCTGTTTATTGTATCTTCACTGCTGCCATATTGGTCTAGGTCACTATCATCTTCTGTTGGACAAGTGAAAAAAGCATTCTAATTTTCTCCTTTCTTCTCTCTTTTGCCTTCCTTCAGTCCATTCTGTATTTACTGGCAACGAAACCTTCAAACATAAATAAGATTGTCGTTTGCTCGCTTGAAATCCTTCATTAGCATCCCACTGCACTTAAAGTAAAACCCAGAAATCTTTCTATAGCATACAAGTCCCAGAATAATATGTTCTTCCTAGTCCTTCAGTTTTATGTCTTCTATCTTTTTTGGCATATTAAACCACAGGCACACTGATCCTCTTTCAGTTCCTTAAACATGTCAAATTCTAAACTCTCTCTCGCTTCATGGCTTCTTCATGTGATGTTCCTTTTGCCCGAACGCTCTTTCTGCCATTCTTTGCATCATTAGCTTCCCTCCATTTCAAGCATGATATCTATGAAGCCTATCTAACCATAATATGGCACATTCTTTTATTCCCACAGTTCTCTCTCTCTCTCTCTTTCTCTCTGTTTCATTTCACAGCCCATCACAACCTGAATTTATTCACTTTCATTTTTTCTTGCCTTTAATATGTCTGTCCCATTTAAAGATTCACAAAGCACAGAAGGAGGCATCTCACTTGTTTATCACTATTTTCTCTGTACTTAATATGGTGCCTGGCATATGATAGATTCTAAATAAATACCTATTAAATCTATGCAAGAATTATTTTTCAATCAGATTAGGCATCCGTCTAATTTTTGCTGTGAAAATATCCTTTAAAACAAAATAGAAAATATTCAGCTCCTATAAAAATATATTACCATTCTAGAAATTTTGCAGAAATTAACTTAATCCTCTAAATTAAAAGGTTTCATAATCTATACAGAGGTTCAAAGCACAAAGTTGACTGATGGAAGAGTCACAAGAATTCGTAAGAGAATGGATAGGATTTAGGCCCAAGTTCTGAAACTCCAAACCATGTAGTCATTCCATTATAATGCAGCTGCCTTTTATACACCAAGTCTATACAGGCTCACCTCAGAGATATTGTGGGTTCAGTTCCAGACCACTTTAATAAAGCGAATATCATAATAAAGTGAGTCACAAATTTTTTTGGTTTCTAAGTGCACCTAAGAGTTATATTTACACTATAATGTAGCCATTATGAGTTCATAATGCTTCTAAAAATGTAGATACTTTAATTAAAAAATACTTCATTGTTAAAAAAGGCTAGCCATCACCTGAGCCTTCAGCAAGTTGCAATCTTTTTGCTGCTGGAGCATTTGTGATACTGCGAAAATTACTAAAATGTGACAGAGAGACATGAAGTGAACAAATACTATTGGAAGAATGATGCCTTAGACTTGCTTAACATAGAATTGTCACAAGCCTTTAATTTGTAAAAAAAATGCAGAATCTGCGAATCACAACAAAGTGAAGCACAATAAAATGAGGGTATGCCTGTAATTTAAAATGAGGGTATGCCTGTAATTTAAATAAGTAACAGTAATGACTCGTATATAAAAATACTACATATTTATCATGTATATTAATTTGAAAATTAGATAGTTGAAAAATTATTACCATTTTAGAAGATGTAATAGTCCTAAAGGATTCAGGACCCAAGTATGACAAATGACAACAATGTAATTAAAATAAGTATCAAATAAATGTACTCACTTAATATATCTTCTGTGAAAATGTTGGTCCCAACACTGTACTACTAGAGATGGAAGAAAAAAGACCGATGGGTTTATGAAAGAAGTAATTCATTAAATAAACTAAAACTAAAGGATATGGATTTAATTACTAGCATGCCTATGCTCATTTTTTTTTCTATAATATGTAAAGGATTCATCAAGATAAGCTACATTTATAAATCCTAGAGAAAAAATTTCCTCTAAATGAAAGTGCAATAATTGTCTGCTTAAGCTAATTTTGGAATATTAAAATCCCAATACTCATATCATTAAAGAAAATCATTTGTACATATTTGCCAAAAGCACATTAGCAATTGAAGAAGTGCCATGTGTAAAAGTAAAAGCTGATAAAGCAACAACAAACTATTTGATGCAAGCACTTTTTAAAAGCTGTATAATCGTTGTCATTCTGAGAAATCTCAAATGGCCTAATAAAGTTCTCAAATGTTTTCTTTTTTTAATGTCTGAACTTTTAATAATTATAAATATAGGAAGATTACTTATTCATCAAGATAAACGAAAGAATTTTTATAATGTGTAAGATTTCTACTGCTATATTTTAGCTATTTAAAATAAAAATCTTAATTTCTCTAAGAAAGTACAAGTCCTCAAAGTTTATTATTTTGATATTTATCTGTATTACAAATTATGACATTTCTATCAGTTTTGTTTCTCCTTGAAACAGTCACAAAAAACTTTTCTCTTTCTTTGATAATTTTCTGCATTAATATAAATATTATGTCAGATTATAAAGTCATTTTACATTAAGCTATTTTAAGGTGGCATATAATGTACATTATGCTCAGAGTTTCTTACTGATAGAAATTAAAGAAAACGTGGTGCTTCATTGACATTATGTGCATCTGCTGTTTCTATATCATTTCCTGATATAAGAAGGAAAATGTCAAAAATGGAAAACATGATAAAGTTCCTTACACTTTCATTTTATTTTCAGCACGGACATTAATGAGACACGTAAGGGTCAATCATTCTAATGTGGAAAAATTCTTACTAATATAAACAGAAAAAAAAATCACCCAATGTCTACATCAAAACTGCATCAATGGTAAAAGTGCATCATAAATACATGACTTGTTTTTCAAATGTTAGAACTTAAAAAATAATCCTGATTTTGTCACCAACATAAAAGCCTTGAACAGAAGTGTAAAATTGCTTTTTATATTTCAAGTAGAAGAAAACATTTATTGACCTAACTTGGAGAAAAGAAATTTTGAATATCATGGATTTGTTTTGTATCTTAGAAAAGTGAGAGGCATTGGCTTCAGTGATTCTACCACTGACATTGTTCACTTCAAAGAAGATAACATTTCCTTTAACATTTTGAAGTAGTTATTGGCAGCTACTAGATTTATCTTTAATGTACAACTAGATGAAGCCGCTGATGTCTGACACTGCAGATAAGACTTGGTTTTTGGCATGTTCTTGGTCCACTGAATCACTTGAGGTAGGAAATCCTACTGTTAACAGCTATTCATACAAATATTAAAAGACATCTGAGTCTTCAAAATAGTGAAATATGTCTTTGCCTGGAAAAATTTCAATAGGAAAGTAAATCTTGATATTCTCTGCAAAGGCTGAGCATCTCTATTGCTTAGAATATCTGAATTTTGCTGTTTGGATCAGAAAGAATCTTTGTACATGCCTGTGGCTCATTGTTTTCTATATGGGAATTCACTGGTTGTCAAAGACTCTTTCAAAAATACTGAAAAGATTATTGTCAGCTTCATCTTAGCTAAGACTTTTGAACCATGCTGTTTTAAGAGGTTTTGTTAAGCAATACAAGCAGAATAGGTAGCTGTAGGTTATATGGATAACTGCTGGATTTCAGGGTTTACCTCACAGTCAAATTAACTGGAAGATACCTTTATTGATACAATGGAGTACATTTTTCAATTCAAGACCTTAGAGTTACCATTTTAAGTGCTACCATTCTGGAAGAAGGACCTGATAATCACTGAAAAGTTTCCAGTGTTGAGGGAAACTTTTGCTGGATGTATTTGAAAAGGACAAATGCTTGTCCATTTCTCTGAAAGTAGAAATTTACAGAATTGGAGACACTATCGAATTCTTGGCAAACTTCAAAAATATATCTGTTTGTGTAATTTTTGATATATTGTTAGTAGAGACAGAGAAAAAATTTTCAAACCTTGCCAGGGGTAATCCTACTGATTTGAAAAGGTAAATAAATAATAAAATTGAGGGCTCTATTTAAGATTCTCAGAGAATTTTGGTGTTTCTTGACAAGAGACCACACTAATCTACTAAAGCAAATGAATGGAGTTATAACTTCTTTGGAACTGTGTAACTGTGTGAGTCTCCATTTCTACAACTACTGGAAAAACATTTAAGAATTTAAAATTAATCATACATCAAAGATAACATGCTTTCCATGTTAAAGACTATAATTTAAACAGCTGTGGCACATTTTATTTGTTTTTTTTTGTTTGTTTGTTTGTAGTTTTTTAAGGAACCTCCAATACTGTTCTCCATAGTGGCTGTATCAATTTATATTCCCACCAACAGTGCAAGAGTGTTCCCTTTTCTCCACACCCTCTCCAGCATTTATTGTTTCTAGATTTTTTGATTATGGCCATTCTGACCGGTGTGAGATGATATCTCATTGTAGTTTTGATTTGCATTTCTCTAATGATTAATGATGTTGAGTATTCTTTCATGTGTTTGTTGGCAATTTGTATATCTTACATTTTAATAATTTTATAGAGAATTGTTTTTTCTTTTTTATTATTTAAAAATAATTAATATTTACAAGAAAGTGAGTGAATGAAACATGAAATTGGTTAAAACTTTTTGGCCTTTGTGAAGAAAATCAATTTCAAATGTAATAATATAGAAATCTTGCAAATATTGATGTGTATTCAATTAGACACATTTTTTCTGGAAATGGAGATCATAAGTTTCAACTGTTTATGAAAGCATCTTTGACAAAACCACGGTATGTCTTATAAAATAATTTTAATTATTTAGCATGAGAAGGCTGGGTAACTTATAGAAAACTTCAGAAGTAATTCTTCTTTAGAAATCATATAATCAAAATATTATGAGAAGTGATGCATTGTGTACAACAGAATATAATATGGTAGAGACTATACATTTTAGCATCATAAAAATTATACCATACCTGATACGGTCATTATATAATAATACCTAACAGTTCTTGGTGCTTCACAGTTTACAAAGTACTCTAAAACATATTATTATCATTTTTAATCCTCACAACTCTAAAAGTTACCCTGGAATAATTAACCCTATTGTCTTAAAATTTGAGACCATGTAACAGATATCAAAATCATATTGCTTTGCAAAGGCTGATGGATGTCCATTGAATTTTATTCTCCCTTTCCTCTTGAGAACACAGTTAAACCTCATATCACAGGCTTCCTCATAATCTAATTTGACTGAATTCTAAGCAATGGAATATGAGTGGAAATGATGTGTGCAAATTCCATAAAACTTCTCATGCCTGATTCTCCATATTCTTATCCTTATCCAGCAGGGTTGAATGGCAATGCCCAGGGTGTCTCTCTACCTACATATTGGAAATAATAGAGTCTCCATCAACCTGGGTCACTGAATCACTGTGGAGCAGAGCCTACTATTCTAGCCTCCACCTTGTACCCAGCCCAGCCAATCTGAAACTACCTTGGACTCTTTTGTGAGCAAAAGATAAACATTTATTATATCAAGCCATCATTTGAGCTGATTATTAAGAACAATTCAGCATGCTCTAATACACCTATCAGTACCCTATAGTGGAGTAAATCTCTAACCAAAAACTAAAATATATGGCATTGAATTAGCAATTTGGCAGCTGGAATCAAGGAAGGATATTGCCAATTTGAAAAACTGACAGCTACGTTATGCTGTGGCAAAACATTCGGTAAAATTGTCACCTGTTATAACTTGGAAAACAGATGATGAGCCATTCTTGTATCTCTAGGCTAAGGAGTTGGAAAATGCTAGAATCTCCATTTGTATCTAGTTACTTGTGGCTGTTAGCAAATTATTACAGAAAAATAAATGAGCTCAGAAAAAATGGCTTATTTCTAAGCAGAGAATAAGGAACACAACAGTATTAGAGAAGCCAATTGCTCCTAGACCATAAATAGTAGGGAGTAGTATTAAAATGTGCTTAGAAAGACAAAGGATCAAGACCTCTCAGTTAACAAAGACTCAGCCTTTTTTGAAAAAAAAAAAAAAAACAGATTAAGGGTGTTGCCACCTAACAAATCTATTGTTTCAGATGGCTTGAGCATAGCCCACATTAAATTGGGTGGGTGGGAAATAAAGCAGATTTAAGAATTATGTAGTAAAATATTTGGGTTGTGGTTATTGACACAGGAAATGTCCTGAAACCAAATATCATATTTCATGATTCTAAGATGTCCTTTCTTCATATTTTTACATACCTGAAATAGAGAGTTATCATAAAATTGATGGAGTTTTACAATTACTAACATAATATGAAAGTAAACAGTGCAACGCTTTTTTAAACTCTAGGAACAGTCTGAGGTTTTTAAATTTTTTTTGTAGCAGGAGGGAGAGGCTGTAAATAAACACTCCTGAAGTGGGAGGAGTAGACGATCTGTACTTATATAAAAGTGTTGTGTTGAAAAACTTTACTATCAATGACTCTGAATTGAGAAGTAGTTATAAAATTTGAGCTCTGCATGTGAAGCAAATAAAGGAATACTCCCACCTATTTGTTTGCTTATATATATATATCTTTTTCTATATATGTACAGAAATGACAATGACAATGGTTCTACAAGTGTGATTCCTGCATTAGCTGTATATATATATATACATTCCTGCATTAGCTGTATATATATATATATACATATATTAGCTGCATTCCTGCATTAGCTGTATATATATATATACAGCTGTATATATATATATATAGCTGTAAATATATATATTGATATATATATATATATATCATCTGAGGCTTATTAGAAATTCAGGTCCCACCTAGACCTACTGAATCAGAAACTGTGGGTGAAATCCAGCAGTTTATGGTCTAACAAGGCATCCAGGTGATTCTGATATAGGATAAAGTTTGAGAACCTGTGACCTAGGATTAAATATCTATGACTTTTTCCCATAGTATAGTCTTGTCTCCTTTGTTGAAAATTGACTATAGATGTGTGGGTTTATTTCTGGGCTCTCTATTCTGTTCTTGATCCATATATCTATTTTTGTGCCAATACCACACTGTTTTGATTACTGTAGCTTTGTAGTATTGTCTAAAGTCTGGGAGGGTTATGCCTCCTGCTTTGTTCTTTTTTTTCAAGATTTATTTGGCAATTCTTGGTCTTTCATGGTTTCATAGAAATTTTAGGATTAAAATTTCAGCAAGTGGTGTTGGGAAAGTTGGACAGCCACATGTAAATCAATGAAGTTAGAAAACGCACTCTCACTATACACAAAAATAACTCAAAATGGCTTAAAGACTTAAACATAAGACATGACACCATAAAACTCCTAGAAGAGATCACAGGCAAAACATTCTCTGACATAAATCGTACCAATGTTTTAAGTCAGTCTCCCAAGGCAATAGAAATAAAAAAAAAATAAACAGATGGGACCTAATCAAACTTAACAAGCTTTTGCACAGCAAAGGAAAACATAAACAAAATGAAAAGACAACCTACAGAATGGGAGAAAATATTTACACACCATGCAACCGACAAGGGCTTAATTTCCAAAATATACAAACAGCTCATACAACTCAAAAACAAACAAAACAAACAACCCAATTGAAAAATGGGCAGAAGACCTAAATAGACATTTCTCCAAAGAAGAAATACAAAAGGCCAATAGGCACATGAAAAGATGCTCAACATTGCTAATTATTAGAGAAATGCAAATCAAAACTACAATGAGGTACCACCTCACACTGGGCAGAATGGTCATTACTAAAAAATATCTACAAATAATAAATGCTTAAGAGGATATGGAGAAAAGGGAACCCTACTACACTGTTGGTGGGAATGTAAGTTGGTACAGCCACTATGGAAAACAGTATGGAGGTTCCTCAGAAAACTAAAAATAGAATTACCAGCAATCCCACTCCTGGGCAAAACTCTAATGCAAAAAGATACATGCACCCCTGTTCATAACAGCACTATTTACAATAGCCAAGACATGGAAACAACCTAAATGTCCATCTAGGTTGGACAGGAATGGATAAAGAAGATGTGGTACATATATACAATGGAATACTACTCAGTCATAAAAAAGAACTAAATAATGCCATTTGCAACAACATGGATGCCACTAGAGATTATCATAATAAGTGAAATAAGTCAGAAAGAGAAGGACAAATACTGTACCATATGGTATCATTATATGTGGAATCTAAAATATGACATAAATGAACCTATATATGAAAGAGAAACAGACTCACAGACATAAAGAACAGACTTGTGGTTGCCAAGGGGGAGGAGGTTGGCGGAGGAATGGAGTGGGAGGTTGAGTTTAGCAGATATAAGCTATTATATATGGAATGGGTAAACCACAGGTCCTACTGTATAGTACAGAGAAGTACAGTCAGTATCCTATGATAAATCATAACAGAAAATATAAAAAAGAATGTATATATATGTATAACTAAATCACTTTGCTGTACAGCAGAAATTAACACAACACTGTAAATGAACTATACTTCAATTTTAAAAAATCTATGTCTAAGAGCAAAAGGTCTATTTCAAAGCATGTCAAGTAAGCATTTAGAGCAATAAATAAACTATAGTACATAACATAACGATGTAATAAAAGATATATTTGAGGAAATGTGGTAGTGCAGAAGTGTAAAAAATAGTGAGACGTATATTACCAAAGAAATCATGAGCCTGGCCTCAGAAAGCATTCGATTCCATGAACCAAGCAATAACCCTTGGGCCACAAATTTATAGCAGCAGAAAATAGGGCTATTAAAACTGTACAGTACAACATACATGGAGGACATATTTGCCATAACCTTGTGGCCATGGGGGATAATAGGTAAGAAAGGACTTTCCACAGGTTGGAGCCAGGAGCCAAAATGAATGGAAAGTTCACCCCTGTGAATAGACTCATTGCCGATAAAGAAGTCTTCATTGTGCTAACTCAAGAGGACCCCATCAAACAGTAACCAGACTGCTTTTCTCTTCTTTGGAATGGGAGGTTCATAATGCAGGTATCTGTTCTCTCCTACACAATTATAGTGGGTGTGTTTGTGCTTGGAGGAACAAGAGATATTTATTTATTCATTTATTAATGTATAAATTGCTGGATTTTAGGAAGATGCATCTAGACCACAGATCGTGAACTTTGATTTTGATGCAATAACTGGATGAGGGTTTGGTTTATCATACTTTGGGAGGGACTGAGTGGGTTCTCAATGTGAGGAAAAGGGTGACATGGATATCTAGTGGAAAAAATTCAGATTGTGATAGAGTGCTAGCTGGCCTTGAAATTCATTCTGCCTTTTCACCTTGACAAATAGTTTACTAGCTTCTCTGCATTCTCTTGCATTTAGGTGTTGCCATGTGGCTGAGGTTTAGCCAATGGAATATGAACAAAGTGACTGTGCAACTTTCAGGCTGTGACTGGAATAACAATGCTGAGTGTGACTGGAATGACCATGCTTATGGTTATCTTGGAAGTCCACACATTTAAGACTGCAGAATAGACTGAGTCCTTCAACACCTTCATGCAACAGAGCACACATCACAAGTAGTCCTAATCCTCCTAGATTTGGAATCTACTTAGACTGCTATTAGCAGAAAATATGTGACTAGTGTGTAGAGCTGTAATATTTGGTGGCTGTTTGTAAAAGCTGTTTAGCTCATATATAATAATAGAGTCTAAGTGTAATAATATATAAAATAATACAATAGTACATGGTTGAACTCAGAATCTCAGAAAATAATCTATATTTTCCCACTACACAGCATTCTATTTATCATAACTTTTAAAAAGTAACAATTCCAACACAAATGTTATTATTGACTTGTGCTTTTCTCCATGATGGCATTTATCCCCAGCATGTAGATGGGTGTATATTTCTTGCTTTTTTTGACCCCAAAGAAGACTAATGACATAACTGCTTTCTATTAAACTCTGAGGCTTTGGAAAACAATAAAAAGCTGTTACCTTCAGGTAAGATCAGATGGTTGAAGGACCATGTTGGTGAAGCTTAAGCCCAGTATCTATTCATATGAAGACAGAAGCTTCTCCAAAATCGCATGCTGTGCAAAGAATTTTAGTTATTCATAATATACACATATTACTAGATAGAATGAAAAATTAACTCCTAAATTTTAGTCTTATTTAAATAATTTGGAAACTTCTTCAACTAACCAGGTGCTTTAGGGAACTCCACATATCTTCTCCAATCCTCTTTTTCCTAATCTGTAAAACAAGGTTGGATTAATGATCAAGTTCCTAGGCATTCCATTGGCAAATGACATACACATTTATCATGACACTCAATATGCTGCATCTCTTATTATATGCATTTGTGTTTATGTTTATTATTTCTCCTAAATTCAATAAGCAAAGTGCCTATGTCTGTTTCATCTTTACATTTGCCACAGACTCCATTCTATACCTTCTGCAATTGCTCAGTGAGTACTTGTGGAATGAATAAATGGCTTTCTCTGCTGTCAAATCCTTTGCTAGAATTCTGAATAGAAATGTAAATAAATCAGCATGGATCTAACAACTACCTTAATTTTATAACAAATAATGGTAGTGATAAGTTGCCTTTGAGAAACATATTATCTGTCTAGAATAGGTCAAGGCATTTCAGCTAGACTTTATATAAATACTTGCATGGGGCTCTTTCAGATGTACTTTCCTTACATCTTTTTAGTATCTACTTTTCAAAAGGACAATTCCTTTGACATAACGTAACTGAATACAAATTTTATATCCATTTTTACACAGAACAAGTAAAATATTCAAGAAGTCAGCTTTAATACAAAATGAAACACTCTTTTAAAAAGTCCTTTTCTATCTAGCCATTGACCCAATAGAGACTTGATTATTCCTAGACTAGAGAAATGAATGTTTTCGCAGTTAACCTGACTTTTATGGAGTAAGATTGAGGCTATCCCTAATTACATGTTAATTCAATACATGATGCAAACAAAGAAGGAGACAATGATAATACTAGCTAACATTAATGAAACACATTCCAGAGATCCTTAGACAATTAAGCACAATAGGACGTGAGGATGGTGGAGATTCTGCACAGCAGAGCATGGTAGGAAATGCTTATTCCAACTACTATTAACGTTCCCATTGGAAGTCCTGTCAAATGTTTGGGCTATAGGGCTTGGTAGCATCCAATGACTTGAGTTTCATTTAGCAGGACATCTATCATTTGGGGTTCTTGCATTCAGAATTCCAATCTAGAACACTATTTACTAATGAAGGCAAGGCAGATTAAATTCAGGAGTGGTGACTGAAATCCAGAAACAGGAAAAAAACTATGAACTTAATTTAGAAAAAAATGTGGAACTATATTGTTATATTTGTTAGTGAAAACACTCACACCTGCAGCTCATTTATACAGCAATATACCCATCACAGAATCTATTGCCAAATTAGAAGTTAACGATTGGATTTTTTAACTCATTTGCCCCCTTTCTGAAAAACAAATTAATAAAATAAGTCCTATATCCCCCCCTTTTTTTTTTTTTTTACTAGTGGTTATATAATTGTTTACATTGCTGCCCAATGAAACCCACCTGTATTCAAGTAACTATTTCAGTTTAAATTTTTGAGTATGTTTAACTTAACTTTCATAAACAGATAGTCATTTTTCTTTACCAAGCTAGTTTACAGTCACAGGATGCAATTGGAAATATAATATTACACTTTGGATTTAAGAGACTTCGGTTCAAATCCAGCACAACAACTGTCTGTAATCTTATGCAAGTTAATTACCCTATTCAGAAACTTGAAGATGCTCTATTCTGTGGCCATATTAGAGAATATATGGCTAGTGCCAAACTTAATAATTAACTTAGAGTTAGCACTTAAACTATTATTAATTTGTATTAATAGTAAAGTTTTCATTCCACAGGCCTTGAACCGTCTCTCTGTATGAAATTATGTTAAATACATTTGCTTTTATTTAAATTACCTGGGTTTTGCAAGTTCTGTTCCCCAGGAAGCCAACTTTGAGACAGAGAAGAATATGCTGTAAATTTATTAGGAATTTCTTCAGATCAACAGGTATGGAAAGAAGGGAAGGAAACGGGATTGGATAGAGGCATAAATTTGGCTTCAGTGCCTCAGTTGATCCCATGCGGAGCTCAAAACTGATATAGTCCTTCATAGTTGTCCCCCATTATAGTGAGGAGGCTGAGCACAACACTGGATACCAGTTGCATCTGGGAAGGTAGTATGACCTTGAGTGAAGCAGTTCTTTCAAGCCCAAAGCTTGGCTGGCAAAACCCCCCATAACTAGGGGAATAAATCCTATGTTCCAAAAGAGAAACATGGCTGGTGTATAACATCAATTCATTGGGAGATAATACATCATAGTAATTAAAAAGCAAAGATCTGACATCAAAATATTTGGGTTTAAGTGATTATTCTGATATTTATTATGTATGTGATCTTGAACAAATTGTTAACTATATGCTGAAGAATCTATATAAAAGAAATTAATATTATCTGTCTCACTGGTTACTATAAGAATTAAATTTTTAAAAATGTTCTCCACTTAGCAACATGCTTGTCAAATAATAAGTCAGTGATATCAGTTGTTATTATATATATAATACACATGTATATAATATTGTATGATGTCAGTTAAGCTTAACATCTTCTGCTTTATATAATTAGATAATTATGCCTCGGGATTTTAAAAGAAATCATTGAAAATTGTGTAACTGGAAAAAATGATAGTTAACTTGCCTCAGTGTAATAGACATACTGAATTTACAGCATCTCTTAGGAACTGAGAACAGACCTCAAAGGTCATATTTAAGCCTGTTTTGATTTTCTGGGATGGAAACTTCTGAAAGAAATGCAAATAATCAGAGCCGGAAGCTAATGTCCCACCCCAAACTAGTAATCAATAATTGCTGGGGCCTTGGATTGTGAATGCCATTGTGATTGATCAGGTAATCTGAGTAATACAGGGTATATATGAAGAAGTATATCAGTAAATCAGTCAGCATTCAGTCAGGAAAATAGAAACTATATTTGGTACTTCAACAGAGAGAATTCAATAAAAGCATTGGTAAAACAGGTAGTAAAGAACTAAAAAAGCAGAAAGGGAACAAGGAGGTAACATAGAGGTAGTGACTGCAGGAGGTTAGCTACAATCCCAAGGGCATAGGGAAAAAAGGGGAGCAGTTAAGGGTATTAGAATCTAGACTCTTTGAGAAGAATTGGAACTTAGACCTCAGAGGAGGGTTTGCTGACAAGGAAGTGCTGGTTCCCTAGGAGCCTGGAGAAGGGACACACAGAGCTGTGTTCCAGAACTCTGAGAAGGATGCAGCACCCAGCCTGGTGCCTGTCCTCAAGAACTCAGAGGGACATCATGGAGTTAAGGCCTGAACACTGCTGGACTGGTTCAGGTACATCCAAGGATGCATAATGAAGCTGCTGCTCAGAGAGCAAGAACAAGCACCCAACTGGAGACTGGAACCAACTGCCACTGCAGGGATGAAGCATGATTGTTGGAGTCACGTAGACTGGATGGCAAGCAAACAGAAGCAGCAGCAAGTTCCTTTTCCCTGCCCTCCACTATCCCCCAGTGCAGGGAGTGGCAGACTACAGCCCATGAGCCAAATCCCACCTGCCTCATGTTCTTGTAGTCTGTGAGTTAAGATTTTTTTTTAATTAAAAAAAAGTCATGACAGGTAAAAATTATATACAATTCACATTTCAGTGTCCATAGAGTTTCACTGTAACAATCCATGCTCATTTGTTTACTTATTTTCTATAGTTACATTCTTGCTACAGAAACGGAGTTAAATAGATGCAACAGAAGGCAAATGGCTCACAAACCCTAAACTATTTACTATCCAGCCATTTCAAGTAAAAGTGTGTTGACTCCTTTTCGATTACTCCCTATTGGCAAGGGAGAAATGTTGTTTGTAGAGTTCTGGGCTCAATACTACAAGGCAGGCTGTGAATGCGTGGCTTTGGGGCTGAGAAACAGTAGCTTAGTGCCTGGCAGAGTTGGTTCTCCACACACATTGGGTATTAAAATAAATGAGTTTCTCTAATAAGTGTTAAAGTGTGTGGCTATGTACCAATAATATAAGACTGCTTCCCTGGTTCCTTTAGTCCCTGCTGTCCCAATTTCAGCCCCTCTCCCCTTTTCTCTCCAGTTCTCTTTCTTGATATTTTTCAAAGTCTAAAAATTTTTGTAGCCCACGCCAATCTTCTTTTCTTGGTCTTGTTATCTTATTCTGGTGTTTTTCTTCCTCTCATTCAAATATTTCCAGATCTCTCATACCTCGGGAACTCTGGAGCTTCTTATCTGACACTTTCTGAACACAAACCAAAACAGATTTTGCCCAAACAGCATGTACGTGACAAGATATTATTAATAACACCAAGGTCATATTGCTCTCCATACCACCTTACTCTAGGTGGTTTGGCAGAAATCAGCACACAGTTGTAAAATGCCTTAATAGACCTCTGATGGATATCATGGGCCTTGCATATGATGTGGGAAGACTGGGAGTTTTCTGTCTAGTTTCCTCTTTGAATGATCTGTTTATGTGAACATAGAGCATGAAGTAAACAAGTCTTCCAATAATCTCTAAAATTTTAGTTATTAACTTTTTCCCTCTACACAAACTCTTTAAGAACTAATAGATATAGAAATACATTTTTAATATATTTCCCACCTTGACTGCAATTTGAAGCATTTATTAAGGAACACTGAGATAAAAATAAAGGCTGTAAAGGAACAGAACTGAGTTGTGGGATAGAACATGCCTGTCCTTGGGGGAGCATGTGAGGGTCAAGCACATGGGTAATGGGGATGGGTCACCTCTGACAGTAGGAGAAAAAGGCTTGGATTCACTTAAAATGTACATTGGCAAATATGAAAAGGTATTGTCCTGCCCTTAAGGAACTTAAAATTGAATCCAGAAAAGAGAATGTACTAAACAGAACTGAGACTTAGAAATCAACACAGAACTATTTTAAATGAGAAAAAAAAAAAGTGCCCAAACTGTGAGGTTTTCAGTGCTAAGAGAACATGAAAAGGCTATAGGGGCTTAGTTGCATTAATTAACAAATAACAAATCAATGGCTTTCTTAATTAGTAGGAATTATAGCTTTTTATATATTTCTATATATATTTATCTACTACCTTTTACATTTTGGCAGGAGGTGGAATTAATGATATGTTGCATTTATTTCCCTTGAGAATCCTGAGAAGTTCAGCAAAGACTACGTTGACTGATCTCATCAAGTCATGTGCCCAATACTTTCCTCTTAATGTATGTATGCTGGAGGAGAATTCAAATGGGAATTTTACTCTTCAAAGAAACAGTTCTTTCTTGAACTCTTGCTCACCAAGCCCGGGACCAGTTGATGTTTTGTGTCAATCCAGTGGAGATTATGGGAGAAAGGAGATTTAAATCAGTCCTTCAGATATTCAGTTCTAATGCCATTCAAAAGACTAATATCTAAGGGTCAGAACTTTGAATAAGGAGGATACACTGAATGGGAAACTAGTTTAGAATTCAAGGGAAATCTTTTGGCTTCTGGTTTATCTTTTTCCTTTCTAAGAAATTCACTGAAGTATTGTGTTTCTTAATGACATCAATAACACCTGCTACTTCCATCCCTGATGGAGTGGTTAACATCAGGAAAGACTTTTTTTTTTTTTTTTGCGGTACGCTGGCCTCTCACTGTTGTGGCCTCTCCCGTTGCGGAGCACAGGCTCCGAACGCGCAGGCTCAGCGGCCATGGCTCATGGGCCCAGCCACTCCGCGGCATGTGGGATCTTCCCAGACCGGAGCACGAACCTGTGTCCCCTGCATCAGCAGGCGGATTCTCAACCACTGCGCCACCAGGGAAGCTCAGGAAAGACATTTTTATTTGTAGAACTAAACTATATTATAAATTTTAATATGTAACATACTTGTATTTTTAATAATTTGATAGTTCTTTCATAAAATGTTCATACTATTGAACTTCTTTGTACCGTACTGGAGACTATTATATTGTTGTTAGTATTCCTTTCTCACTTAGTAAAATTATTTGAGAAAAGTAATTAAAAATGTGGTGAATATTAGCATGTAAAAAGCACTCTTAAAGTGAACATGAGCTAGCTTAAATCTATCAGTATAAAAATGTACTTTATTAACCTTTCTTTGATTAATTAACTATTGTTTAGTCAAAAATTCAGGAGAGTTTTAAGGCAATGGGAAGTCCTAAACAAGGAGGAGAAGTAGAAAACACAGTCTCTACTCTTAGGGAGTCCAAATTCTAGCCAACTAATATCATAGTTCATAAAGAAATAGAATATAGGAATGTGATTACCTGGGTAAAAAGAATTTACATAAGGAGGTTACAGAAGTTGGCCCAAAGACCAGATAAGGAAGTGGGTAGGAGATAGTACCAAACACAGCCTGGCAGCAGGTAACTTAGTAAATTCAAACAGAACATTAAGAAAAAAAGAATGAATTCCAGTAGTATGCCAATAAGGTATTTAGTACTATAAGCAGGAATAGCAGCAGGACGATGGTGAAAATCTGAGATTCAATACTATTCTGCTGAAAATGCTGGTCCTATTTCTGCAAACTGTATTGCTCCTGTTTAAAGCATGGAAATTTCTGATAATTGATAAGGAGATAAAACAAACAAGAATAAGAGAACATTCTTGATATGTTTAGAATAGAAAGGGTTACATTACGAACATCTGGGTCTAAAGAAAGATGACCTAGCCAACAAAGGCAGTTAAGAAAAAATGGTTTTGCTGAAACACATAACAATTAAAATATACCAATATTTAACATTCTTTGTTGAATTTACCATATAGCGATGCTTTAAAAAGGAGTGATTTTGCATTACTAATAGGAAGAAAAATAGATTTAGATATATTTTTCAGAATTTATGATAGAAAAATATTTTATATTAATATGTGATATTATAGATTATTACTTGCAAATAAGTCATCCCAAGTGGTCAGTGCAAGAGAGAGAAAAACGTAATAAGGACTAAATTAATTTTCTTTTAATTTTTGTCTCTTTTCTTGGCAAAGTATTGATAGATTGTTATCTATCTGCTAGGTTGAATTTAGAGTACCAACAATCACCAGTATATCTTTTGAATTACTTTGTTTGAAGTAATTTGTATATTTAATACTATTTTTTAAATGTTTACAATTGCTAGAAAAACACAATTTGCATTTACTGAATATTGGCCTCTAGAAAGAACTGCAGATTCTCATCCTTGTGTCTCCCTTCCTTTATTTCATTTCTGGGTGAGAAATGGTATGTTTCATGGGTTCAAAGTGCTGGGAGTTGGCAGATATAAGAGGGACATTCTAATCTTTTTTTTCTCTGAAAACAGGAGATTAAAAACTCCCATGTGAAAAATGCCCTTCCTGTACCAGGAGAAAAAAACATTCGATGGTGTCAAAGCCAAGAGAATTCTGTACAAACAGACCTTGCTCAAATAATTCTTATCTTCCTTTAGCCACCTCACATACTCTTCCACAATTGCCTCTCTTTAGTCAACCTAATATAAGAACAAGTAGGTTTTTCCATTTGTTTGGGTTTTCATTTCCTTATGAGAGCTCCCATGTCATGTAAAGCATACATAAATTTCTATGTTTTTCTCCTGTTAATATGTTTCACATCAGTTTAATTCTGAAACTCAGCCAAAAACCTAAGAGGGTAGAGATAAATTTTTACCTCCCCTATAACTTATATTTCAAATATTCTCCAGCTCAGTTAACTAAGAGAATACACTAGGGTTAAGGCCAAAAGCTGTGACTAACAATGTATGGATGGTTCTCTCCAGTCCCCTGGGCTTCTATCATAGATGAAGCACTAAGTGATAGTAAGCAGTCTGTAACAATTCAAGGGTGCTGGGTTAGTCATATCTTTCTGTCTGCCTCCATCAGATATAGGACTTGATCGTAATATTGAATATTCGACATCTGACAACTCCATCAACTGGCCAGTACAGGATAGAAGATGAAGAATGATTAATTGACCCATTTCTGCATCAAAGAGTTCTTTTAGTATCTGTTGCATATCCAGCACTTTTCTATATTTACTGAAAAAAAAATAGAAAGAGGGGACAAAAGTTTAAGGAATTATATTCTACTTAAGATAAACAACTAAAACACTCAAAGAACTGTATTAGCTTGTGCTTGTGAACATAAGTTTAACAAATAGATATTGTAATGAGGGGCCATTCAGAGTGTGGAATTTTTCTCAAAGAAACAAAGTAGGATTATTAAATTAAGTGATTTTTATATCTTCATTATGTTCTTTATACTCTCTATATAGTATTTTTGTTTTAAGATATCACATTTTGTATTGCAATGACATCTAACGAGACTCAAATGTAACTTGAAAACTCATCAAAGTCCTATTAAAAAAGAGCAGTGCAAAGTTAATATAAGAAATTTAATTAGAATATAATTTTCTTTTAAGAAGAAAATGCATACTATATTTCTCTTATTACCCTCCAGGGTACCTAAAACATTATTCTGTTTATAGTGAGTAAGCTGACTGCCTCTTTAGTACAGAGTGTAACATTTATTTTTTTCTATTCCTAGTGCCTACCCTATATCTGACACAGAAAACATTTAATGACCATGTATAATATTAAGTAAATGAATGAATGAATGGATAAATGAAAGTAAGGATGAATGAATAACTAAATGAGAGAAAAATATGTAACAGCCTTCAGAGTTATGGTTGATATTACCCCATCTAATCTCATCACTCAAAACAACCTAAGTATACACATACATATATACACACATTTATTTATGCATATATGTAGATATATAAATTGGAGGTTGATATCTACATAAGAATGTTACAAGGTTATTGTGGCTCTAATCTGGGATTTCTTAAATAAAAATTAAGAATTTGCTAAATATTAATTCTGAATGGCTTACTTAACTAGGCTTAAGATAATTTTTTAAAGTTCTTTAAAGTCTCTGAGAAGGTATAATTTCAAGTTTGGTTCTGGGAACTGATGATAATCAAGTCTACTCCTAGCTTGTGAAATGTTTATCCATATGAAATTAAGCTACGATTAATGCTAACTTTAAGCCATGTATAAACTGAAACCCAGGCTCTCATGTGATATTTTTGCTATTTGCTTTCAGCGATAGGGTGTCTGCAAGTTTTAAAATTGTTACTTTCAGTGTGGCTCACATCTATGTCTCATCTTAGTTTGTAATACAACTCAATAATGAAATATCCTTTTAAGGACATATAGGTCTGTTTATTCCTAAATCCATGTAATTAATTAGTGTATTAAAATAAATCTTGATAATGCTTATATCTCATGATTTGAAGAATCATAATAAAGCTTCTTTGCAGAATTGTTCCTTCGACTTTGTCAAGTTAAGAGGGAAGAGATATGGGAACATATGTATATGTATAACTGATTCACTTTGTTGTAAAGCAGAAATTAACACACCATTGTAAAGCAATTATACTCCAATAAAGATGTTAAAAAAAAAAGTGTAATGCTGATTCAGCATTAGCATATTTAGGTGCCTTAGGGTATTTTCCATGAAGAAAGAATACCTTTTGGCACTTTCTCTTCTAGTTTCTCCAAAATCTCTGTACTGATTTTAGGGTCATGGGGTGAGGCCCATCTGTTTAATGATATTTCTGCCTGATAATGCAGGTAGACTGAAAAGTTGAAACTTACCTATACACTCCTTTCAGTATTGTGATTAGCCTCTTATATCTGCTCAGAAGCTAAGTAATGAGCACATTTTAAAATGCAGATAATAGCAGAATGTAAGTTTTGTTTGTTTAAGCTGTTTCATAATCCCCACAGGTTGAGTGTCTTCCTTCAGCCAAATTGGATCAGGTTGGTTTAAAATGTCCTAATATATCACTAAAGGATATAAGCCAATTTATCTGCTTAGACATCAGGAGCTATACTTGAGTCGAACAGAGTCATTGTTCAAAGCCAAACGTATATACATATTTTTTTTTCTTTTTTTACTTAATTGTTCTGGTTCAGAGTGAAATGGACATTCTTCTTTAAGAAAAGACTCAAGTACAGTTTTTTTGTTAATTTTTTTCTTCTTATGATTGTACGTGATGTAGGGGCACTGCTACATGGATTTTGCCAAAGATAGGCCTTAAAGGGCCCATCTAAAGGCAACGTCTAAAGGCAATGACTGGGTAATATAAATATGAAAAATATTAGAGAATTGTATTTGGGCCTAGGTGGGGTGGGGTGGGAGGGAATAACAAAGAAACATATAATAATCCCTTTGAGTTAACATATAGTTTCCTAAGGAATTTTGGAGCAGAAAATCAAGTTAGATCCATGACTAATTAAAAAATATGGGTGGTTAAAATGGGTTGACTGAGAAGAGGGAACTTACTGATTCCTCTAGACCCATGTTGTCCAATGCTCTAGTTGCTAGCTACACGTGGCTATTTAAATTCAAATTGGTTAAAGTTACACTAAATTAAAATTTTAGTTCCTCAGTCACATAGCCAACATTTCAAGTACTCAATAACCACATGTGACTAGTGGCTAACATATTGCACAGCCCATATGTAGAAAATTTCTAACATTGCAGAAAGTTCTATTGGAATGAACTTCTCTGGAGTATAGACACTAAAGGAAAATTTTCCCTACTGTTTGGTCTCAGTGGGTCAAAAATCCAAATAGTAGCTGCCATCCTTAAGCTGAAAATTCCTGCCCAGTTGCCCTGAAGCTACCCTTAAAGAAAGTGCTATATTAAAATCACCTTGCTTCATTTTCAAGACTCCTCAATACTGGCTAATCTTTCCCTATTTATTTCCTACATCATCATCTAATATTATTTGTTTTAATTGTCCTCGATCATTGATTTTGATCTCATTTTAAAAATAACTAAAGTTAATCATAATGTCCTTTACTATTACTTCACTCATACTTATTTAATTTATCTGATTATTTCCTATCTGACTTTGACACTCCAAATTATTTTTCTCTCTAATGTTTTTCCTGGATTAGAACAGCATTCTTTTCATATTCTTCTGTTCTGAATATCCTCTACTTTAGACATTTTAAACTATTCTTTGATAACTTTTATTTTGTATTATTAAGAAAAATATCAAAAGTATTTCAAAGTAGAGAATATAGTATAATGAGTTCTTATGGGACCTTCACCCAGTTTTGATGATTACCAAGTCATGATTAAAATTTTCATCTATATCACCACTCACTTCCATCAACTCCCAAGTTTCTGTGAAGTAATTTAAAAACATGGTATTAAGTATGATTCCATTTATATAACATTCTCTAAAGGACAAACCTATAGAGATGGAAAAAAGATTAGTGGTTGCTATGGGAAAGGGTTGGCATGAAGGAGTTCTTTTGTAGTCATAGAACAGTTTAGAACAGTTGATTTTTGAGGGGTTGCACAACTTATTACATGGAATAAAACTGCTTAGAATTATATACATACACACACACTAATGCAGGTTAAAAACAATGAAAATTGAATAAGGTCTATAGTCTAGTTAGTAGTGATGTACCAACATCATTTTCTTGGTTTTGATATTGTACTGCAGCTATAATATATTACCATTAGAGAAAGCTTGACACTATTTCCAAAATTTTCTGAGTCTATAATTAGTTCAAAATAAAAAGATTAAAAATTAATTTTAATAAAATTAAGTACTAAAATACTTAAGAACATATTGAACAAGATAAGTGAAAGACCTGTACATGCAAAACTCTAAAATATTTCTGAGAAAAAAAATAAAGATCTAAATAATTGGAGTGATATACCATGACTATTGATTTGAAGAATCAATATTGTGAAAATGTTAATTCTCCAAAATTAGATTCAAAGTAATCACAATCAAAACCACAGCAGAATTTCTTATAAAAGTTGACATGTTGAATATACAATTTATATGGAAATATGAAAACCTAAAAAAGAAAACTATTATAAAATAATAATAATAATAATGATATATAGTCATACTGGCATGATGATAGAAAAAAATATCAAAGGCAAAGAATAGACAGTCCAGAAATAGACCCACACATATTTGGTCAATTATTTTTGAGAAAGTTGCCAAGGCAATTCAAACAAGTAAGGCTTTTTATCTAATTATATTTAAAATATATCCATATATATTTCAAATATATATTCATATGTGAAAAAAAGAATATCTACCTCTACCTTACACCATGTACAAAATTTTATTTGGGATAGATGCATATCTAAATATAATAAGCAAAACTATAAATCTTATAAAACATGGGAGAATATCTTCATGGCTTGAGAAAAGGCAAATATTTCTTACACAAGATAGAAAAAAAATGCCTTAAAAATTTAAAGCAGTAAATTAAAAACTAAACATTGTTAAATTTTAAAATGCTGCTTGTCAAAGAACACTGTTAAAAAATCAATAAACAAATCACAACCTGGAAGAAATTGTTTGCAAAACATTTATCTTACAAAAAACAAAATCAAAAATATAAAAATCTCCATGTGACAATAAAGTGACAAGCCAATAAATTAAAATGGACAAAAGACTTGAACAGACATGTCACAAAGGGAGATACAAAAATGGGTACAAAAATGCTAAGAAAGTAAACATTATTTGTCATCAAGGAAATTCAGGTTAAAATCACAATGAAATAACACTACAAAACTGTAAGTTTGGCTGAAATTTAAAAGTTTGAGAGCACTGAATGTTGTTAACTAGAGAGAGTAACTGGAACACTTACACATTTGTGGTGGGTGTGTAGAACTGCACAATGGAAAATGCTTTGGCAATGTATTATAAAGGTAAACATAGCTGTTCTAGGACACAGAGATTCCACTTCTAGGTATTTATCCAAGAGAAATGAAAATATATGCTTACAAAAAAATGTCTGTAAGAATGTTCATAGCCACTCTGTTCACAATAACTAAACAGTAGAAATAACCAAAATACATATCAATAACAGAACTGATAAACAGATTAGTATATTTATACTTACTCATGAAAAGGAACGAACTACTGAAGCATGCAACAACATGTATGAATCTAACAGACACTCTGCTGAAAGAAAGAATCCAGGCACAGAAAATTACTACCACACAATGCCATTTGCATGAAGTTTTATAACAGATATAGATAGGTACAACTAATATATGATAAAAAAAAAAAGCAAAGTGGTTGCTTTGGGCAGAGGGGTGTTGACTGGGAAGAGAACAAGGGAACTTTCTGAGACTACGGTTATGTTCTATGTCTTGCTAAGGTCTGGTTACACAAGCGTACTCATTTTACAGAACTCAAACTGCACATAAGATTTTTTTTTTTTTTTTTTTTTTTTTTGTGGTATGCGGGCCTCCCTCCGTTGCGGCCTCTCCCGTTGCGGTGCACAGGCTCCGGACGCGCAGGCTCAGCGGCCATGGCTCACGGGCCCAGCCGCTCCGCGGGATGTGGGATCCTCCCGGACCGGGGTGCGAATCAGGTTCCCCTGCATCGGCAGGCGGACGCGCAACCACTGCGCCACCAGGGAAGCCCTGCACATAAGATTTTTACACTGCACTGCATGTATATTTAAACTAAAACCACTATAAAAATATTGAATTTTAGCTAGTTGGTTTCCATTTAACTACTTTAAAGAGAAACACACACTTTGTCATATACACGTGAACACAGAGAGAGAGAATGAATAATGAGTCACTGAAGCCATATTACTCACCAAAAATGACACACCAGATGAAACATATTTAATTTTGTATGGCACATTCTGGAAAGTCTTTCCTAATATAAGCCATTTGTATAAAGCTCTCCTGAAGATTAAGGAATGAGTCAAGCATTAACTTGAACAGAAGGGTATTCTAGATCTGAGGAAAAACCACTTGAAATAGGTGGTATGAAATGAAAATCCTGATGTGCTAAAAGGTCAGGAAGAAGGTCAATGTGGAAGGAATATAGTCAACAATAATTTCAGAATGTTAGTAGAGTGCAAAGTATTATAAGACCTTGTAGGTCTTTGTAAGGATTATTTTTTTACTCTGAGGGGAATGGGGAGGTTTTATGTAGTTTAAAGCAAAGGATTGATATGTGTTGTGAATAGACTGTAGAAAGGCAATAGTGGAAATAATAATCTATATCAGAGATGATGATAACTGGGTACAGGATGATAACAAAACAGACGTAGTAAAAGTGGTTGGATTTTAGATTTCAGAAATTTAGATTCATTGATTTTACTTCTATACACTAGATACGTAATTTAGGTTTTAGATATTTAGATTTAGGTAGATCACTCACAGGATTTGCTCATTTAATAGACGTCAAATAACCCTATACTAGGGTTAGTATAGGCAGTGAGATGCAAAAATTAGAGACGGCATACAGAACTGGGTTCAGAATTAAGATTGTGAAGGAGTTGTGGGTTGTAATGACAGGATCAGTAGAATGTCCATGGGATTTTGTGACCCAGTCAAAATGGAGGACAAGTTCATTGGAGGAGAGAAGCTTAAGGTTATCAGAAAGAACTTGCATGGAAATTTAAATTGCAATAATTATAAGAGAAGTAGGGCTAGAGAGAAGAACAGTAAGCCAGGAGCCAAAATAGGGAATGAGGGAAATGACCCTCTGCACACAAATGTAACTTTCTATTCTCCACATTTAAATCAAATACTTTTTTTTTTTGCCTTTCTTACATTTCTATTTTGGAAAGCTTATATATTTCTATGTTTTTCATTGGCGTATTAGTAATTTTATTTTTATTGAAAATAAATTCATTTTCTTGGTAAATTATTTCACTAATGTTACTAAACCATGACAAGATGTGTGAAACTACTAACATTCATAAATCAAAAAAATTTAAGTAATTTAAAAATTAAAATTAAACTTATTTTTATAAATACATTCTAATCCAATTTTTATAATAAGGTGATGGAAATTATTAATTACCTAATTTATTAGTTCAGCATTTTCCAGACTTTTAAAAAATGGGATACCAAATACAAGTTCCTCTCAAAGTTCTAAACCAAGAAATATGGAGACTGATCAAGAAAGTTTAAGGAGCAAGATTAATTAGATTGAATTTAATTCCAGAAATCTGCATAAATTGTCAGGTAGGTGGTAGATTTTCCATTACGGATATTTGGTATAGAAAGAAATGCTCATTCTTTGTTTGTTTACTTCTTTTCTGAATGGTCTTAAAGTAAGAAGCCAGATCAGATAATGAACTGCCAGATCTGTGATCCTTCTGTCAAATAGTTAAGGAATTATTTACCTTTCTTTCTTATGGCTCAGGTCCTCCACATGCAATGTTTCAAGCATTGTATTGCTTAAAATTGTGGAATTAAGAAGTTGCATTTTCTATCACAATGCAAATCTTATCAAACATGCAGATTTGTATATATAATGGAGCCAACCAATTTTATACCTCTTTAATAATGCATTATTAAAATTGGTTTTAAGTTAAGGACAGCATTTGCTTATTGATCATGATGCATTATCCACACCCTGGAAAGCACTTGGCAGTTTGCATCTTCTCAGTTAATTCTGAATAATTCAGGAGGTTATGTGAGTTGTGTTTATTTTCGTTAACGTTTTTCCATATACACCTGACAGTGACATATAATTAGTTACACCTAGTTATGAGCATGGTACCACTGTTTACCAGTTTACAAGGTTATCATGCCTTTAAGGCACAGCATATGTAATTTTTTTAGTACACACTTAGAATTCTTCTACAGTATTTACATTGTACCTTTTATATCGTACCTTTTATTATATGGTTTGCTACAGAAATCTTTTATGGTGAATGTCCTTTTTTACATAAACAATATAAAAATATGCTACTGGGTATAAACTCAACATAAAATAATTTCTGTATAAGTGGCAAAAGATGCATTTCTAGACAAATTAACTTTTCCCCCAATATATTGTATTGTTGTCACTGTTATTTTTAAGGTTTGGAATCAAATTTAAAAATTATCTTGGGACTTCCCTGGTGGTCCGGTGGGTGGGACTCCATCTATGCTCCCAATGCAGGGGGCCCAGGTTCCATCCATGGTCAGGGAGCTAGATCCCACATGCATGCCGCAGCTAAGATTCCACACGCCGCAACTGAGACCCGGCACAGCCAAAATAAATAAGTAAATAAATAAATAAATAAAGACTTGTGCTTGCCCATGCTGTTGCCTGTTCATGCCTCTCCCTGGACTGTCTTCTCCCTTTGCCACTGTGTATCTGACCAATTTCTACTTCTCCCTAAAAAAAAAAAAAAAATTATCTTGACTGAGATTTCAATTAAAAAGTTTCAAAATGAACAGAACTGGAGAGTATTTAAGCATAATTTTATGGAAATAGACAAGGAATGGTATTGTACTTTTTAAAGTAACACACAAAGCCCTAGGTTATTACCTTGGAATTAAGTAGATAAGCAAGGCTAACAAGCCCAAAGGAAAGCACAGATGACCCATTTATGTAGTCAGCAGATTCATACACAGAGTAAGAAAGTGATTGAATTCTGGGCCAAGTGAGTATTTCTTAATTTCTAAAATTAAACATGCATTCAATTCAATGTGGCAAAAATAAATGTTATATAATTCATACAATTTGAAGCTAAGTCTTCTCCAGATAATTCTTACTATACTAGAATAAAAACTATTTTGGTGAAACATACTAAAATAAAAATTTTTTAAAGCTAGCATTTTTGTCATGGTTTGAAATAAGCATATCTATTAATAAACATAAAATGCAGCATTAGGAGTAAGTTTATGTTGTAAACTTGTAATAAAAGAGAACTTTGATGAAGAGCTATATTTTTTATCTTGTATGTCTTTTTTTATTATTTTGGAACAACTTGCAAAGGTAAAAAGAAAAGTACTGAAACATGTTAGAAATAAATTTGAATTATGATAATTCATATCTTACTTTTTTATTTGAAGTGATATCTTGAGAGATATTATTTTACTCACTGCTAAATTGCATAAAGTCAAGAGCCTCATTTTTCATTTATTTTTTCTCAGCTAAACAATCAGTTAATATGCCATTGTATAACAATATACTTCAATCATTGTTCTAATTCTTCCATGAAGGGTTCCAAGTTATTTTAATCAAAATCAATTTGTTTTGAATCTGTTCTATAACAAAGCAAAACAAAACAAAACGAAAAGATAAACATCTTCTATAAAATAAAATTGCATGCTATAAGTTGGAATCATTCTTAAATTACTGTAAAAGACAAAGTATACTTTTATCTATAGACCTTTTCTACCTGCTTCCAACCTATTTATTAACTTCTTACTGTAGTATAGTGTGCACCCAAAATAATGTAAGAAGAAGTATTGAGAAAAATGATCTTTTTCATTATAGGCCTGAAAACTAGTACCTTTCAAGTTTTGTCTGCTAATCCATTAGATTTTTTTCCCATGGGTGAAATATGATCTGAGCGATCTGGCTTGCTTGCTTTTGCTTACTTTTTTTTGATAGACTGGTAAGCCTGAGACTTCTAGAGCCAAAATTGTAAGGAAACTTAGAATAATTCAAAGTATTAAAATCAACTGATTATTAATCTTTATTTAGATATATCGGATGATATATCTTAAAGTTTCAGATATTTTACATCAATAAGTTTTAAGAAGCACTTTTACATATCTTTTGAAGGAGAAATCTTAACAAATTGGAAATAAAGATCAGTCAAAAATGTCTTACCACTATAAAACTTTTGGCTCAGTTTCATTTACATCCATAACTTCAAGATTTTTAGAGGCTTTGTTTCTACTTTTAATTTTAGAAACTTCCACATGGATAATACTTTATGTCCTCAATATATTATTAAGAGCAATGGAAGAAACAGCAATAAATAAAATTTCAGTTAATGACTTACAAATCCTGAGGAATTCATATTTGAGCCTGCCTTACATATCAGCAGCTTTACTGAAACAAAAACATGGAGAGGTAAAGTGATCTGCCTTAGCTCAGAAAGCTTGTAGATTGTTGAATCAAACTTAAACTGCTGAATTCAGTTTTCTACTGCTCTTTAAAAATCACAATTTTTAATTTAACAAAGGATGTTTTGGGTTGTAGTGATATTATATAGTATTTGTTTGACAAATGTACAAAATGTTAAACTGTACACTTTCTAAGTATAGATATTTAACTTGCAAATTATTTTCTGAATGATAATTAGGAATATTTCCAACTATCAAATAAAAGCTTTTAGAAAATATGAGAAGACTTTACATATATCAAAAGGATACATATTTATGCATATTTAAATAAAAATATAACTGCAGGAAGATAAAGATCCTCTTAAAGTATACATGTACATTGTCATCAAATTCATATACATTGTTATTAAAATGAATCAAAAGATTCTTAAACTATAACAAAAGCAAATCCTATGAAATCTTGTTTCTATCTAGCTGTTCATTCTGTTATTTAAAAAATAAAGGAGTATTTCATAATAAGGTTACAAAATTAGTGATGGCATCAATATTTCTATATTCTTATAGCTTGTTTAGACTATGAGTAATATGTGTTTCCAGCATATGGAAGAAATCAAAGGTAATGATTATTTCTTGTCTTTTCTTATGGGAAATATATTATTGTTTTTATACTGCCATGCAGCCATTTACCATATATGTGTAAAATATCACAATAAAAAATTATTAACTTTAGCCCCCAACTATCCAAACTGAATGTTTTAACATGGTGAGATGCAAAATATACTTAGTATTTTTAAAGTAAATTTAAATATTTGTAAATAAAAATAGTTCAAAGAAGTGCTTACTGAGGTATTATTTCAAGCAACCTTTACAAAACTATAACAGGGTAGTCATTTGGAAGTTCAGCATGGAACTTACTTCCCATTGAGGAGCTTAATTACCAGACATTTTTGCTCACACTGTCTGAAGGCTATGATTAGAACACATTTAAAAACCAGCAAATTCAGATCTAAGTGAACAACAAGGTACATAAGGTGAGGAAAGGTCTCCCATGAAAGCACAAGGCCATAGCCATTAAGTATCTTCTATGAGAGTAAAATCATTTAGAAATCAATGGAAAATCTTTTAGAGTCCATGTTCAGTAAAACACAAATAAAACTGCTCGGAAGGATGAGAGCTTCTGAATTTTGTATGAACTAGAAATTACGTGGAAAATCATAGGGAGGAAAACAACTTGAGTATCCAGACTTGTAACAAATATAGTTGTTTCAATGCTTCAAAGTTGTCGTTACTGAGCATTGCCACAAACACTATTATTTCTAATATTAAAATTTCAATTTTATGTTATAATAATGGTAATGGTTGTACTTATTGATGAATTGGTAGAAACTGTACAATGACTTTAATTACATATTTTAAAGAGAATATTTTAATTTTAAAGATAACATAGACAGGATTGATCTATAGAGATGAATATATCAATAGAACAATTAGAGTCCAGAAATAGACATATACATATAAGAACAAATGATTTTGAAAAAAGTGTGAAGGCAATTCAGTGGAGAAAGGATAGTCTTTACAACAATTAGTGCTGGAATAATTGGACATCCATGCATAAATAAAATTTGATACATACCTTGCACTATATACAAATACTAATTTTAAATGGATCATAGATCCAAATGTAAAATCTAATGGTATAAAACTTCTAGAAGAAAACCTTTTGGCCTTGTCTTGGACAAAGAATTCTTAGCTACATAATCAAAAACGTGATCCATATGAGAAAATTTGATAATTTGACTTCCTGAAAATTAAAAATACTGCTCTTCAAAATAAAGATTGGGAAATTATCATTTATAATTATTTATCTTATCAGATAAATTTCTTATCAAAACTTGTATCAAAAATATACAGGGTACTCCCAAAACTCAATAAGAAGAAAACTCAAGTAAAAGTGGTCAAAATATTTGAACAATTTATGAAAGAGCATTTACAGATGGCAAATAAAGCTCAAAATATATTCAATATTGTTAGTCGTCAGGAAAATATAAATGAAAATCACAATGGTTAATAGTAAATATCTACTAGATCATCTTTTAAAAGACTGACTATTGCAAGTGTTGGCAAGGCTGAGGAGCATCAGCAATTCTCATACATTGGAGTGGAAATATAAAAATGATACTACCACAGTGGAAAAATCTGGCAGTTTCTTAAATTTTAAACATATATCTATCATGTAATCCATGTGATACCATATATAGGTAGTTCTCCAAGACAAATTAAAGCGTATGTCTATACAAAGACTTGTACATGATTGTTCACTGCAATGTTACTTGCAATAGCCCCTAACCGGAAACAACCAAATTGCCAATCTATGTGCGATTGGATAATCTAATTGTGATATATCTATTTATCTATCTATCTATATAGATATCACAACAAAATATAGCAAAAAATATGAATGAACTATTGATATATGAAACATGGATAAATCTCAAAATAATTATGCTGAGTCAAAGAAGCCAGGCCAAAAAAGAAAAAAAGAAGGGACATACTATGTGATTCCATGTATATTATACTCTAGAAAATGCACACTAATGTACAGTGACAGAAAGCAGATGGGTGGTCATGTAGGGCTGAAAAGGAGGGAGGATAGCAGGAAGGGTGAGAGGGAAAACAAAGGGATATGAGGAAACTTTTGGGAGTAATGGATGTGTTTACTATCTTGATTTGTATTGATGATTTCACAGTGTATACATATTTCAAAACATCAAATTTTACAACTAAAGTATGTGCAGAGAATTTTGTGTTAAATATTATAATCCAATAAAGCTGTTAAACAAAAAGCCACCATGCTCATTAGTTTTATAAATACAATTTAAATGAAACAAGACACTGAAAAATGTAACAACAACAATAATAATAATGAAGAAAAGAAGAACATTCCACAGCTACTTTTATGCTGCTCCAAACAAGCATAACAAGCAAGCCACCAAATGTCTTAGCATAAAAGAGGTTTCGCCAACCATGAAATTATTTTCTCTGTTATCTACTTCTCTACCTTCTGCCACAAATTTTTATTTTGGCCTGAGGGACCTAAAACTGTTGGTAAAGGTAGCACATGGGACAATCTGGAGGAACAAATCATTCCCAAGAATTATTTGGGAATGGCTCTTAAGTTACTTTACGTAAAATATCTAAAAGAAAACACCCAGAAAGCCAGTGAAATAAATGGCTTTTGCAGAACTGGCTTCCTAGTTTTTCAAGCTTTATGTCACATGGGCAACAAAATCTTGATGGAACAAAGTAAAATTAGATAAACTGTGGTTGCCACTTTTGAAGAATAAATATTTTGAATAAATTCACATAGAATTAATTATAATCTTAATAATGTACAAACATAGACCACTTTCTCTAAACATCAGTAGACATGTGAAAAAAATAAAAGTTCAAAGGAAGTGTACTATGCTAAGAAAGCAAAGCAACAAATTCCTTCTTGAAACAGAAGGAAAATGTAAAGAAAAAGATAATATTAATTACAAGTTTTGTGATATATTTTCCCAAGTGATCTTGGATCAGAAATGTGCAGTTTCTGGTGAAAGACATAGTGTACAATGCAATAGACAGTAAGTGACACACTGGCTAATATTTGACAGACAAGTCAGTGTTAAAAAATTATTTTAGAATTTTGAGGATGGAAAACCAGAAAAATATTAATATACTTAGCAAAGATAAAGCAGATATGGAATTATACAATCCAATATTCATGAAACAGCAATTTTGAGTGAGAAGAGAACAGCCAGAAAAGCAAAAATCAAAGCAATAGAAACAGGAGATTCCTATGCAGAATAAGCATGAGACTTTACAATGAAGGGACACAGCAGTACCACTGATATTAATTAAAATCAGAAACATTATTTTGTTAAAGTTTTCACTTTCCAAAACTTAGATAAACTACAAGCATCCAGATGGAGGAAAAAACAGTTTCCAATGAACAAAAAACAAATACATTAAAAAAAAATAGGTTGAATTACAATAGACAAGACAATGCTTATTTGCTTATGAGAATGTGAAAATGAGTGAATTCATTTTCCAGGATGGCTCTCTGGTTCTTCTGTGATGAGATGGAAGTATAATGGGGGCGTGGGGGGGGCGGAATCTGTGTATAAGATTACATAAAATGATTTAAGGTGGCCCATGTTGACTTTGTGAGGCTTCTAGGCTGGTATTTCCAGATGTCAGATTATATATAGTACTTAGGATACCATAAAATTATCAAACAATGTGTATAAAGTAGAAATTTTAATATTTTTCTCAAACATTGAAATTTTAATGTATATTTAATCCCTTAATCCATATTAATTTATTCCATTTATTTGGTGCCTATTCTACACCTAACTTGAATTCTTTTAAAATATTTAATAATAAAATTTCATAGTAGGTATTATTATCCCCATTCTAGATAAGGAAACTGAGACTCTGATGGGTTAATTTGTGTAAAAAGACATTTATAATGCTAAAGCCTGAGCTCTGACACACTTCTAACTGGTCATCCTGCTACTAGTCATTACTCCCTGATGTTTCCACACTGAAGCCTGAGTGATGGTCTCATTGCCTTCAAGATAAAGTCCAAGCTCCACTGTTGGCACGCTATGCCCTTTAGAACCTGGTCTTCCTCATTCTCACTGTCTTCTATACCTCTCTCTCCCACAGGAATCCCAACCTCAGATTTCGGCAGCTTTGGATACACTTACACATAGTTCTATCTGCCTTGAAAGCTTGTCTTTTCTCTTATCCCCAGGCTAATTTCTACCAGAATTCAGCATTTGCAAGGATCATTTCCTCTAAGAAGTGTTCTTACTCTCCCCAATTTCAAGTAAATGTCCTGTGTGTTCCCATTTCCACTCTGTTCATATATGTCATCATAATTTTCACATTACTATTTCTACTACTACTTTATGTTTTACTACTATTCTCTATTTTCTCTTTGTTTTCCTTTTTTCCATTAATAAATCATAAGATCCTTAAGGCTATGTTCTATCTCCAGTGTCTAGCACATTGCCTAACATAATAAACACTCAATATTAGCTGAATAAACAAATAAAAGCATAAGGAGAAAATTTAGATACGTTGATAATGCTAGGAAGAAAATTATAAAAGAAATTGGAAAATGCACAATTAAACTAATGCACCATTATGCAAATGCACATTGGAAACATCTATGAAAATATTAAAAATTAAAGAGAAAATACAAAAGTATTTTCACAAATGGACAAATTAAAAATGTTATTAGAAAGACATACAAATTGAAATTCTAACATAATAAAAAGAATAGCAAATTATATGAAGACAATCACAGTTAGGAAACTAAAATGGTTAGTAAACAGTATGTATAATATTCAGTTTCATTAAAAATCAGAAGACATAATTTTTATCAATGTAGCAAGTATTAAAACAAATTTTGTTATAATGTTGCACAATAGCAAGCAGTTCTTTCCATGAACTTACAGAGGGGCTGTAAATAGGAATGGACTTGGTAAAAATACTATGATTATGCATGCAGAGCATAAAACTCCAACAATTTTGAGCAAGCAGTTTTAACTTCATAATGAATAGTTCTTTTTGTTGTTGTTTTCAAGGAATCTTTAAAAAATTTTTTAAAAGATGGTATTTAGTTTTTATTTATTATTTTTATACATCTTTATTGGGGTATAATTTCTTCACAATGCTGTGTTAGTTTCTGTTGTACAAAGTGAATCAGCCATATGCATACATATATCCCCATATCCCCTCCCTCTTGCGTCTCCCTCCCACCCTCCCTATCCCACCCCTCTAGGTCAACACAAAGCACCGAGCTGATCTCCCTGTGCTATGCTGCTGCTTCCCACTAGCTATCTATTTTACATTTGGTAGTGTCTATATGTCAATGCTACTCTCACTTTGATCCAGCTTCCCTTCCACCCCCTGCCCCCATGTCCTCAAGTCCATTCTCTATGTCTGCCTCTTCATTCCTGCCCTGCCACTATGTTCATCAATACCATTTTTTTTAGATTTCATATATATGTGTTAGGATATGGTATTTTTCTCTTTCTGACTTACTTCACTCTGTATCACAGACTCTAGGTCCATCTACTTCACTACAAATAACTCAATTTTGTTTCTTTTTATGTCTGAGTAATATTCCATTGTATATATGTGCTACATCTTCTTTATCCCTTCATCCATTGATGGACATTTAGGTTGCTTTCATGACCTGGCTATTGTAAATAGTGTTGCAATGAACATTGTGGTACATGTCACTTTTGGAATTATGGTTTTCTTTGGATATATGCCCAGTAGTGGGATTGCTGGGTCATATATTAGGTGCTCACATGTGTATTTTGAAAACTTTGCTCTGAGAGAGAGAGTATCAGGGTCTATGTCTGGATGAAAAGGAATTTTTCTGGAGTGCCATAGTCACACATGAAGAAGGCATATTCCTAAGAAATGGGCTGAGGTTGTGGAGACAGACTAGAGGTGTGACATTCCACACCAATTTCTAACTGGTCCTAATATGTTTTAATATTATTCTTTTTAAAAAACTTTTATTTTATATTGGAGTATAGTTGGTTTACAATGTGGTATTTTTTTCAAGTGTACAAAAGTGATTCAGTTATAAATATACAAAAATATATTCATTTTCAGACTCTTTTCCCATATAGGTTATTACAGAATATTAAGTAGAGTTCCTTGTACTATACAATAGATCCTTGTTGATTATTTTATATATAGTAGTGTGTATATGTTAATCCCAACCTCCTAATTTATCACTGCCCCCCCAACCATTCCCCTTTGGAATCCATGGGTTTTTTTAAATTGGACTATAATTGCTTTACAATGTTGTGTTAGTTTCTGCTGTACAGTGAGGTGAATAGCTATATGTATACATATATCCACTCCCTCTTGAACCTTTCTCCCCCCCATCTCACCCACCTAGGTCATCACAGAGAACCGAGTTGAGCTCTCTGTGCTCTACAGCAGGTTCCCACTAGCTATCTGTTTTACACATAGTAGTGTATTTATGTCAAACCTAATCTCCCAATTCATCTCACCCTTCCCTTCCCCCACTGTGTCCACATGTCCATTCTCTACATCTGCATCTAATCCTGCTCTGCAAATAGGTTCATCTGTACCATTCTAGATTCCACATAATGTGTCAACATACAATATTTGTTTTCTCTTTCTGACTTAGTTCACTCTGTATGACAGACTCGAGGTCCATACACATCTCTACAAATGACCCAGTTTCATTCCTTTTTATGGCTGAGTAATATTCCATTATATGTGTATGTACCACATCTTCTTTATCCATTCATCTGTCGAGGAACATTTAGGTTGTTTCCATGTCCCGGCTATTGTAAATAGTGCTGCAGTGAACATAGGGGTACATGTGACTTTCTGAATTATGGTTTTCTCAGGGTTTATGCCCAGTAGTGGGATTGCTGGGTCATATATTAGTTCTATTTTTAGTTTTTTAAGGAACCGCCATACTGTTCTCCATAATGGCTGTATCAATTTACATTACCACCAACAGTGTAGGAGGGTTCCATTTTCTCCATACCCTCTCCAGCATTTATTACTTCAGATTTTTTGATAATTGTCATTCTGACTGGTGTGAGGTGATACCTCATTGCAGTTTTGATTTGCATTTCTTTAATAAGTAGTGATGAGCATCTTTTCATGTGCCTCTTGGCCATCTGTATGTCTTCTTTGGTGAAATGTCTGTTTAAGCCTTCCACCCATTTTTTAATTGGGTAGTTTGTTTTTTTGATATTGAGCTCCATGAGCTGTTTGTGTATTTTGGAGATTAATCCTTTGTCCATTGTTTCATTTGCAAATATTTTCTCCCATTCTGAGGGTTGTCTTCTTGTCTTTTTTATGGTTTCCTTTGTTGTGCAAAACCTTTTAAGTTTAATTAGGTCCCATTTGTTTATTTTTGTTTTTATTTTCATTATTCTAGGAGGTGGGTCAAAAAAGATCTTGTTGTGGTTTATATCAAAGAGTGTTTTCCTCTAAGAGTTTTACAGTGTCTGGCCTTACATTGAGGTCTTTAATCCATTTGGAGTTTATTTTTGTGTATGCTGTTATGTAGTGATCTCATTTCATTCTTTTACATATAGCTGCCCAGTTTTTCCAACACCACTTACTGAAGAGGCTGTCTTTTCTCCATTGTATATTCTTGCCTTCTTTATCAAAGACAAGGTGATTATATGTGTGTGAGTTTATCTCTGGGCTTTCTATCCTGTACCATTGATCTATATTTCTGTTTTGTGCCAGTACCATACTGTCTTGATTACTGTCGCTTTGTAGTATAGTTTGAAGTTGGGGAGCCTGATTCCTCCAGCTCCGTTTTTCTTTCTCAAGATTGCTTTGGCTATTCGGGTCTTTTGTGTTTCCATACAAATTGTAAAATTTTTTGTTCTAATTCTGTGAAGAATGCCATTGGTAGTTTGACAGGGATTGCACTGAATCTCTAGATTGCTTTGGGTAGTACAGTCATTTTCACAATATTGATTCTTCCAATCCAAGAACATGGTATATTTCTCCATCTGTTTATGTCATCTTTGACTTCCTTTATCAGTGTTTTATAGTTTTCTGGTCTTTCTCGCCTCCTTAGGTAGATTTATTCCTAGGTATCTTATTCTTTTTGTTGTGATGGTAAATGGGATTGTTTCCTTAATTTCTATTTCTGATTCTTTGTTGTTAGTGTATAGGAATGTCAGAGATTTCTGTGCATTGATTTTGTATCCTGCAACCTTACCAAATTCATTGATTCGTTCTAGTAGTTTTCTGGTGGCATCTTTAGGATTTTCTATGTATACTGTCATGTCATCTGCAAACAGTGACATTATTCTTTTCCCATTTGTATTCCTTTTATTTCTTTTTCTTCTCTGATTGCCATGGCTAGGAATTCCAAAACTATGTTGAGTAATAGTGGTGAGAGTGGACATCCTTGTCTTGTTCCTGATCTTAGTGGAAATGCTTTCAGTTTTTCACCATTGAGTATGATGTTTGCTATGGGTTTGTCATATATGGCCTTTATTATGTTGAGGTAGGTTCCCTCTATGCCCATTTTCTGGAGAGTTTTTATCATAAATGAGTGTTGAATTTTGTCAAAAGCTTTTTCTGCATCTATTGAGATGATAACTGACACCACAGAAGTACAAAGAATTATAAGAGACTACTACAAACAAGTATATGCCAATAAAATGAACAACCATAAAGAAATGGACAAATTCTTGGAAAGAATTGTACAGTTTTCTAAGACTGAATCAGAAAGAATTAGAAAATATAAACAGACCTATCACAAGTAATGAAATTGAAACTGTAAATAAAAATCTTCCAACAAACAAAAGTCCAGGATCAGATGGCTTCACAGGCGAATTCTAGCAAACATTTAGAGAAGAGCTAACACTGATCATTCTCGAACTCTTCCAAAAAATTGCAGAGGGAGGAACACTCCCAAATTCGTTCTACGAAGCCACCATCAATCTGATACCAAAACCAGAAAAAGATATTATAAAAAAAGAAAATTACAGACCAATATTACTATTGAACATAGGTGCAAAAATCCTGAACAAAATAATAGCAAACAGAATCCAACAACATATTAAAAGGATCATACCATGATCAAGTGAGATTTATGCCAGGAATGCAAGGATTCTTCAATACATGCAAATCAATCAATGTGATACACCATATTAACAATCAAGGAATAAAAACCATATGATAATGAATTTTTTTTTAAAAGGCAAGCATGCATACCAAGATACAGGGACAAATATGATCATCACAGGCTTATTTATAATAAAATAATTACAAACCACTTATATATTCAATAATAGCAGAATTGCTAACAAATTATATGTATGTGATAAAGTACTATAATACTGTAATTACTATTATACTAATATTATCAATATAATAATATGTGTTATATGAAAATATTTAATGCCTTCACAAATTCTCTTGTTATGTAAAAACTGCACATATGAAATACATGGAAATTAAAAATACATATGCAAAAAGAGAATACTGAAGTAGTAAGAGGATTATGAATCTTAATTTTTGATTTTATTTTTTCATATTTTTCTTCATTAAGCATATTTAATGTTCAGAAAAACAATAAGCACATCACCTAATTAATATAAGGAGAATATAATTATTAACAGCAGCAAAAGTTAAATGGCATAAATTATGAAACATCTTCACATTTTAAATACTAATTCATTGAACAAGTTCTATGCTTGCCACTCAGAGAAATATTCCAAATATAAAATCAAACAGCTCAGAGCCACTAGTGTTCATGTTTTTAGCATCTAGTTGATTATACATGTTTAGGAGGGAGGAATTATAAGACCACTGAAATAATCAATCAACCTTACAACTCTTTCCAAATGGGTTAATAGAACCATGTCCATTTTGAAAAACAATTATAGCTATATCATTTAAATATTAAAACATACACATGAAAAGCTCATTGATCAAATGAAATATCCACAAAAGTTAGTTATTACCAGCAAGAAAACACCAGGAAATGACTGATACACTCTGCTAATTAAGAGGAAAATATTATTCTAGGTTATGTAAGGTGATCCTACTGTTTGTTCCCAAAGACGAAAATTCTTCATGGAATACTGTATTATTCTGAAAATTGATAAGCATTTTGATGTGCTCAAAATTTGTTCACATGGAAATGAAATATTAAGGCAGACAGCAATTCAATGTAATAGATGAAACTATTGAAAAAAAATGTTTTTCTGTATTTTTAGATAATTGGTTGCCAAGGAATGCACTTAAGATAGTTTCTACCTTCTCTTGTTACTACAGAGGTAAGCATTTAACAAGAAACAGATTTATATACTTGGGCTAAAAGTGTACCTTGTTTGGATTTATTCTATTAAAAATTAGGGCAAAACCAGGAGCTATGTTCCTGTTTAGTAAATGATGATAAAATATTATGTCTCAAGATTACTGGAGAGTGTTGAGATTCAATTTTCTCTTTTATATAGTGGAGATGAAAAACTGAAAGTATCATTCAACACATTTTGTCATTATTCAAAGAGAACTTATCCTGAAATTTGTAAGCTTCTACAAAACTTTTCCAATTTGTAACATTTCATGCTCTATTAATTGCTACTGGAATATTACTTTCAATCTGCACTATTTGAAAACACCTGATCATTCTTGATTATGCTCAAAATGTGATTTTTGTAAAACTATTTTGCTGAAATAAAAATGTTACATTGAAGTGATGAAGATGAATGTTCTTAAAAGAAGAAAACCACGCAACATTAAAAGTAGATTACAAGTAGTTGAAATGTGTTTAAACTGAGCTTGGTCCTAATTGTGAGAAGGGAATACCAGCTTCCATTTGGGATATGCATTTGCTCTTTCAGTTCAGTCTATTTAGTAAATGAACTCTTCTGACACAGGAAATGTTACCACAGTGGCTCATAAATGCTAATGTATAGCCACAAATTGGAAGCCCCCCCACCCGATGCCACTTTGCTCCTATAATATCATGCTTAGAGCTCCACCGTTCATTCACTTTCCAGGATATAAGAGTAGCTAACTATCTTCATCATGTTTTTTTAGTATAGGCACAAAGAGTTGTTTCCATTTTATCATGCAAAAGAACTAGATGTGGGGATCTCTTGGCAGGCATATTGTAAAAATTTTGTAGGCAGAAGAATTTTTATTCTTCTATAGTATTTCATGCAACAAACATCTTTGACTCAAACGTATATTACAAAAATGAATTATACTGTATTTGGTATTATTGTTTTCCTTTTTCTTTTGACCTTAATTCGATCCATTGACATTTGCTCATTTTTGAAAATATCTCACACTGTATAAAATATAGCAGACCAATGTCATCCCTGTATTTCCCGAGCCTCCGGCTATGTACAATTTGAAAAAGAAACCACAAGGAGATAGTGCAATCTATTCACTTTTGAAAAATGCATATTTTATAAGCTTATAAAATATTCTGTTGGCAAAGTAAAGTGAATAATGCTTATTAAGACTCACAATACAAAAGCTCACATATCAGTACAACCTGGAGCTACTGCTGTCTGATGGAAATACTGCTGAAAATAAGGAGCCCAAATTTGCTGTGTAATGAACTGAAACAACCACCAAATACATGCACTTATAGGCAGAATTATTTTTGTTTATTAAAGAGTATACTTTATTTCCCAAGTTCAGTTCTAGAATTTAATTAATGTTAGTATGCTCCTTCTGAAGAGAATTTTAGTGTTTTTAAACTGTAAGATCCCTTATTCTCAGCAAATCTCAGATTAGGAAAAACAAAAACAAAAGAAAAAACTAACTTTAGCTAAGAGTTGTCAGGAAAATAGATCCTTACAAAGTAATTTGCAACCCAAAGAAAATTCTCAATTTTAAAGAGCATTTTTCATAATTTTAATTATACACATCTTGTATAATTTCTAAAGAATTGGTGGTCATTGAAGTGTTCAAAAATGCATCTTATAATAAAATGATATATATGTGTTGTTTTGCAGTACACAGTAAGACAACATTCTGAAATCTGACCTAGTTTGAAATTCATACACTCTTTTTCTGAAATATCAGTGGTGATTTTGTATATTTAATTAAAAATTGACATATTTTGTGGCTTTACATTCCATATGACTTTAAGCACCTCAGCAAGATTGCTGGTGTTCTAAAATAAAAATGTGGTATATAGGAAAACCACAAATTATTTATTATTCAAGATTTGAGGTAGACTACTTGAAATACTATTAAGCTAGATTAAAAATATTGATTTTAAAGATCTGCAAACAACTGCACAAAATGCATACATCATACATATTCACTTGGTTTAATTATGAGTGATAATCTAGGCATGCTTTCTTGTAAGTACAATAATTTGTGGTTTAATTTGAAATGCCTTCTCAGGCATTAATATGATTTTACATATACAAGATACATATTAGATTATTAAAACATTCATTATCATGGTCAACTGTGGCTAATAAAACTAAAAAATAGTTCAAGAAATCACATTGCTGTTTTATGGATTTATTTACTGTAGACTCATAACTTTTAAAATATGGGATCTAGCAACGAAGATAAATGTCTTTGTGAAAATACAGTATAATTCAAAATATCTCAATACATTCCTTTTAAAATTTATTTTTTATCTTTCTATAATATACATATTGCTATTAAATACACCATGCAACATGAATATCAACATATTAATTTCCATCTGGCTAATTATGTAAATCAATCACAATTGTATGTTTTACTGTACTAATTTATGTACTACTAATACATTATTTTTTACAAGTTATTTGATTTTACAAATATTATTTGTGTTCTCTTCCCCAAAAAACACCTTAAAGACTAATTTTGGGGACAGATAGAATATTAAAAAAAAAGAGCCCATATCCTTTTTACCTTTAGTTAAAAAACTCATGCTGATTCGCGGGGTCAAAGTTTTACCTAACCAAGGCAAAATGGTATTTAGATACACATATTAGTCTAATTTAAATGTACAAAGTTTGAAAATACATTTAACTAGTATTATATTTTTCTTATGAATCAATTTTTAACTGACATTCTCTACATATCATTAAAATACATATATTCACAAATTAACTCAGTTTAGTCTCAAAGTTGATATATTTTTTCTTTTCTTGAATTTTCATAAGTATTTAGAATTTCCATTAAAAAAAACAAACCTTTAACACTGATTTTCTGACATTTAACAATGAACTTTTCTCATTTGTAGCAATCAAGGATATCCGTGATTGAGAGAATGTGTCAAACAGTAATTTGTATTGATTCTTAGGCAACAAGCTATTTTCCATAATTACATAAGAGATTTCTCACTTGCTTTGATCACTTGTACAAGTTCATACACTGACATGGATGAAAATTTCTCATCCCTTCAGGAAAAAATTGAAATTCATTTTTTTAATTCAAGTACTCTGGATGAACAACAATAAAAAGTAACACTTTTTAACTGCAAAGGACATTGAATTTAGCAACTATTTTTCTGTAAGCATGCAGAGACTGGGAGAATTGTGTGTACTGAAAATGCTGGTTTGTTCTGCACATTCAAGAAAAACTTTCTATATACATGAAACCCAGTGTTGGGAGTTAAAAAGTGAAAAGCCGGGGGCTATACCAAGGTTTCCTTGGACTTCTTAAGTTATACCCTTATGAATAATATATGAGGGATTATTAATGAGCATGATGAGCAATTTATAAGATAATTAGAAATCTTGCAGCTTCCAGACACTTTACAATACTTATAAACTACAGAAAGTTCTACCACATGAAATTACTAACTTAGAAAATTAATAATAATAATAACAAATTATTTGTTTAGGAAATGCTCATATAAGAAATAAATAAAATAGAATTAAAATGAAAAATGTTAGAGTAAAATAAAATCACAGAATTTTTTAAAAAGCATTGAGTTTTGTTTTGTAAACTGAAAAATGAATGTGTTTCAAATTTCTTGACTCCAGATTCTGATTCCTCTTCTTACTACTTGCTTGACTTAGAGCAAGTTTTTTTTAACCCTACTGAGCATTTTTTATTCACCTGCCAAGTGAGATAATAATGCCTGTGCCTTACTGATTTGTCATCAGGAATAAATGAGATATACATTTCTTACTCTTAAACACTTTGAAATGTAAGTTACTGAGAGGTTTCTTAAAACTTGTACTGGCATGTGGGAAAATTTATTTACATAAATTAGAATCTTAGTGCTAAAAAAAGAATTTAATAATTATATAGTCCACTTTTATATTATTATAGATGCCGACAGAGTCAGAAAAACTTAAAGGTGCTGTGACAAAGATGTTACTAAAATTTAGGTGTCGTATGTTAAAGATGAGTAGATACTGCCCAATACAATGCTGTTCTAAGCAAATACAACAAAAGGTTTATGCTGAATGGATGTGAATACAATTGAATTATTAATTTAACAGAAATAATGTTAATTCATCAGGGCAAGAAAAGAAAACAGTTTGACTTAAAAGTTTTATGCCACTGCATATGCAATATTTAATTGCAAGGCTAAATGTAGAATTCTATGAATGTTGAATCATTCATTTAAAAAATTAAAGTGATTATTTTATCTATTCATTTGCTTTTGAAACTAAACTGAAAGCCTACTGTTAAGAGATCTCCATTTTTAAAAACACCAGTACTTCTATCTGTACCATAATCTTTCTTGTTACAATTATTATACAGATTGATAAACAACTGCTTCCTTATGATGACCTCAAATGCTTTGTGCTATAAATTAATCTTTTCTAGCCCTCAGTGGAAAATGGAACACAGTTGCTTACCATCTTCTTCCTGATATTGATTTGTTTAAGTGATGACTTTGATTAATTTCTTTTGTTAGAGCCTGTCCCAAGAATGTTTCTCCACCACAGACTGGAAGTAGAAGAGTACATTTTTGGCTAAGCACTAATTTCTAGAATCCACACTAGGCTACCTGCTCTAAAACCTCTCAATGTTTCCACCAAACTGTTGGAACTAATAGTAAATAAAACATAAATATTATTGTAAACAAAGTCAAGATTTTTCTTAGGAAGCATTTCTGAGCATGCCTTAACATACAAAGATGTGTGATTAAGTTACTCGTTTTCTATTGCTGAAACATAGCCAAGCAAAGAGTAATAGCACCATGACAACTAAAAAATCTGAATAATGAGCTCATGAAATGTCTGATTTTGACTGCAGAAACTTCCCAATGACCTTCTCCAAATATTTTGGTGCAAATAATACACACATGAATTTATTTACAAGGAGTCTGCTCTAATGGGTTAATAGCTACAACCCAACAGAATTTTGAAGAGCAATTGACAAGGTAAGTTTAAAATCAAAACGGTCATTGTTCAACATTTCTTTCTGCCAGTAGTTTAAAAATTATACTAATTTCTGAATAAGACATTTCTGATTAGTGAAAATAAGACAGTATTCATTGATCTCTTTAAAGACAAAAAGATTATGTATTTATACTCTCTGCCAAGTACATTTTTAGATGATGAAGGTACCACCTTAGATAATATATTATAAATCCATGATATTTGCTAAGTAGTGTAATCCCTAAGATAAATGTAAGGGCAGCCTGTTATCTGAGCAGAAAAGATCAACTTTTAACTCATATCTTGGAGTATGATCATATTCAGTTCAGGGTCTACTGATTAGAGAAATTTGCCTTAAGCACTTGTAGTAAGAGTAATAATGAGCTAATTAGGGAAAAAGTTGGTGGGAGTGGAACATTTCTGTTACAAATACATAGAGGTATAAAAATACAGGGAACTTGAATAGAAATAGTAATAAGACTGGAACAAAGAAGAATAGAGATGGCAAGAATGGAAATTTGGGAAGGCACGAAATCCAGAAGGCAATGAGAAAATGTAAGGAGAATGATAATTGTTTATTACGAAACCTGAGCAGTTTTGGACAAGTATACAGAAGATCTATATGGAGCTACTCAGTAGGCAGTTTGAGCATTTATTTAACATGTAAGAGGTAATTAAAGACATGATGCTTGATGAAGTCCCTCGAGGTGAGATTCTAGAGTAAAAGGAACAGAGAAATAAACATGAACCCCTGAAGAACTACAATACTTAAAAGGATGGAGGAGAATGAAAAAGTGAATGAAAATAAACATTCAAAAATGTAGATGGAAAACAAAGAATTGTTTTATAATATAGCTCATATTGAGAGTGACAAGTTATATCAAATTTTGAAGAGAAATGATATAAATTAAATAAGAACTCAAAAAAATTGTCACTTTAATGAAAAAGCATTCAAAGTAGGATGCTGAGTTAAAATATAAAAACAATTATGTATCTACGGGCTACAATTTCAATTTCATAAAATAAAAATATCTGGATATGTAAAGACAAGAAACTGGAAAGAAAATACATCATGTTCACACCAACTATATGTGGGTTATTTTAATTTTTGAATTCTAATAAATTTTCTCCAAAATTGTCTTTAAAATAAAGAGCAAAAACATTCATTGAATTTTTTTATGTAAGGAGGCAGAATTTTAAAGTGGAAAAAGTTTAGAATCAGACTTGCCTGAGTTCCAATACCAACTCCTCTGCTAATAAATTTTGCTTCACTTAAAGCCAATTGAAAAAAGGCAATTTATGAAATAAGTTTCTTTTCACTAAACTGAAATTTCACCTTTATCATAATATAAATCCTGAGATACACATGATTTTATTATTTATTTTCTCTATTTTGTTCCATTGCTCCATGAATCTAATTCTGAGAACATAACAGTCAAATTGAAACTAAAGGCAAAATGAGCTAAAGATATTAGAGTAGAATAAATCAGCATCTTAATTACCTCCTCACATTCTATGTATGTTAACAAAAATGTACTAGGTATCACTATTTCTACTATATCCTCTTCAAACAAAGTCACTATTTTAAAATTCTAGAAAAACTGTAGAGGGTGTTACTGGCTTGAATAATCATATTTGCAAATGAGTAAAGATGAAAAACTGGGATCTTGGGACTTTAGGAAATTGTGATATGTTCAATTCTTGGCCTAGGGAATGAAAGCCAAAGCCAGTTAACCACAATAGGAGAAAAATCATTACAAATAAGTGATTCCAACAAGGGGCAAAAGGAAAGAATGTAGTTTGATGGAAGTTCTTTGAAACCCACACCTCCACAACCTTCTCCTTTGTTCCTCCCCACCACGCCCTTTTTGCCTTCTTTCTTTCTCCTTTCTTTTATCTATGTCCATCTACCAATCTTCTAGTTTTCATCAATTTATCTGTCCATCAATTTTGCATCACTTCTCTGGGTCATACAGCTACTTTCAAGGCATCTCTATTAAAAGTATTTATATTTGCTCATGGTCATACATACACATGGCCACACATCTTTCTGGGGGAATGGTCAAAACATGAATTTGACCATTCCTCATCTATGAGTTACTGAGGTTGCATTATGTACCATTTAGGCCACTAACTGAAAATGGTACCTTGGATCTATCTTAGACTTCCCATTGAACTATGCTATTAAAGAAATGTGTAAACATTTCTTAACACTTAGGAATGTTGTGGCTTTATACCTTAGGAACATATTTTCTTTCATATTTTGAATCCTAATTTGAACAGTCTGATTCTTGGTGAAGTAGGAAAGATGCTGTGCCAAAAGAGAGACAAAAACACTTGATGTTTTCTGTTATATTATCCCTGAAGATGTGGATTTATTCCTTGTGGAAAAACTGAACAAATATACAAGAGAAAAATAAATAAATTCAATACTAAGCACCCATAAATAGACTATAGTTCCTGGAGAGAGGCATAGATGTAGACAAAGAAGCTAGCAAGGAGATAATAAAAGTCAAAATCCAGGGAGAAATCAGACACCAAAGATCGCTATCAAATAATAATATAGATTCAGAAACATAGTAATAAGCCTAAATTCACTGAATATTTTTTCATTTAAAGTTACTTTGGGAGAGGCACTTCTGTGCCATGTCTTTTCCTTGGTGCACTTTAAAAGCACCATTCAGCTCCCAAATTTATTTTCTTCAGAAAGAATACAACCAACCAATGTGTATGATGATTTGCATGCATTTTTTTTTCAGGAAGCTACATACTACAAAGAAATGCCCAATTAGCCTGTTAGCTTTAATACCCCTCTCTCTCTCTCTCTCTCTTTCATATATATGTATGTATGTTTATTATATGTATGTATATCTTTGATGACTACAAAATAAAGATGTTTGATTCACTGTGACTCTTGCTGATGGAAATATTAATCACAAAAATTCTTTAGAGAGTTCTTTATTTTTTCAAAACAATGATAGAAAATATGATTTCAGTTGCACAGTGCTGTGGACTCATAACATATAAAAATATGCAAAGCACATTGGAAAAAAAGAAATTTAGAAAAAGGTAAATAATATATTTTCTTTCCTCTCCATCACTTAGAAGAGATGTTGATTGTAAATACACAATTTTTAGCCGCTCCTGTACAGTTAAGTTTCTATAATCTATTCTAGAACCTTGAATCCAGCTAAATATATACAGGTACTTATCAAGTTAGGATACCCATTTAACTGCAGGAATTATTTTTGTTGTTCCTGCAATCAGTGTGCATTTGAAATCAGCTATGAGAGCTAAATATAACTTGACTGCCCTCAGTCTTTTAAGCTCATTTTGGGCTTTCTTAGGTATAACACAGAATCAGAAAATAATATCTTTTCTAACAAGTTTACACTAATATAATTTTTGAATGTTTATATTTTAAACACTGATATCCTTTAACATTTTGAAACACAAATTCATCATTTATTGGGCCATGCATCCATATAATTACTTATATGATGAAAGTAATTTATTTTAACGATATAGGCAAAAGTACTTGAATCAAAAGCAAACCATTTGAGGGCCTACAGTGAAGAGCCTTTGCATTTATTATCTCAATCACACAAGAGCCATGAAAAGTGGTGCAATTATTCTAACTCTGTGGATGACCAGTGATATGAGAAATGCTAATTATACCCGAAGTCACAGAAATGGAATGAGTTATTCTGGATTTCAATGTCAGCTTTATCTAGTTCTAAGGCTATGGTTAGAAAGCAAAAGGTATTTGTTTGATGCACTTTATTTTATGTGGTTGGAATATTCTAAGCTTTAACTGTGGAGAATACTGGTATAACAGTTTTTTTATATGCAAGAACTACATTTAAGAACTTTGGAAAGAGGTTCATGAAAATTACCACTTTTAAAACCAACTTTTTACATTTGTGCTCATAGCTCTCAGTTGAGGGATTACAAATAGGTAACTAACCAGTTAAGACTTCCAGATATTAGGGACTCTGTTATACATATTGGAAAAAAAAAATCACAAGGATTGCAGTATCGTTCTGGTATGTTTTTGTGACAGAATCTTCCTGTATTCATTAATGAAAATTTAAAAAGAAATTGAGTTATTTCTGGCAGAAGATTGTCTTGGTATATTTCATAATATAACCTTAGTTGGTCACATTTGAGTCTTCACTTTCTAGGAACAGTTTGCCAAATACATCAACAAAGGATATAAAGATGCATTAAATGCCCACTAGGGGAATACAATTTTAAAGACTCTAAAATATTATTTACATGCAAATAAATGATAGATATGATTACTTCACTAAGACTTCCACCTGGATTTAGGTATGATACATAAAGATAATATTTTATTATAAAATAATATATAGTTTACGTGCTTAAGTAATTTAAACAATACTAAGAATCTCAACCAGAAGTTTTTTTCAAACTTTGCAGCTCAGTTTTCCTTTTGAACCACAACAAAAGCATTTGTTTTTAAGAAGCTTTCCAAAGGAAACATTTAAAATATAATGTTAATGAACTCAATTCATTTTATAGTAAGTATTTTATAAGATGCTCAGGTTTCATAAGAAAAAGGTAAACTTTTTGTAACAATGTTATTCTTTTGCAAAAAGGGAAATCTAAAATTCTATACAGTGACTCATTTGAGAAGATGTGATTTTGAAGTTCAATTGTCCCAAAGTAACTGATAGTATTTTAAAGGTGTGGGGAAGAAAAGAAATTGAAATATCAAGACAGACTAAGAGATGAAACGTATATACAACGTGTAGAAATGGGAAAGGCTAACAGAATATACATGTAGTTAATTCATTAAAATGTATAAACTTCAAATCAGTTAATATTTTTTAATTTAAGAAACTGTTTTTAACCTAAAAACCATTAAGTGCAACTTTTATATAATTTCTAAGTAATTCATTAGAATCAAAGGTATTATATGAATGCAGATTAGCAAAATTTGACAAGCTCCCTAATTATGTTCTCATTTAGTGTCAAACTAGAATTGATCTTTGTCTTTTAACTAAATTTATTTCATGTACTACAGATATGAAAATGTGTATTTACTACATACTAAACATTAAATAATTTAACAAATATGTGTTGATAATATGATAGGACACCAAAATCAATGATCATAGATAAAAATCCTCAGATGTTTCTTCACAGCACATTTTTACCTAATGAAGAAAAATAGCTATATAAAGTCACATTTTCTTCTTATGCAATAGATTTTCCACATTTCTATAAAAAGTTCAGTCTTGGGTCTTCACTGCAGATCAGATCTCAAAGTAGAAGAGACAATCACAAAGCTTAAATTATTAATAATGGTAGGGATGATGGAACCTCAAAAGAATCCAGGTCAGGTGAAGAGTCACAGCCGCCAGAAGCCATGGGCCACAATGACCATAACGGCTGAAAATGCTAGAGGGATAGTCCAAAAAATATTGACTTTCAGAGATTTATGAAGATGCCTAATAGAAGACGGTGACCCTGAGGACCAAAAGAGATACACTCAATGAGGGTACAACATAATATTTATAATAAAAGAAGGCATTAATGGAGAAGTAAGAGAATAAGGGGCTGGCTTCAATGAAAAGACATGATTCCTTCCTCCATTTCCAAATATGAGCCAATATTCAGTTCCAGATGCCACTGATTCAAGAAATGGCTGGGTTCCCAGGATAAAAGACTCTGTGACACCACATCAAGTATATAGTATAATTCTGCAGCCCCCTCCCAAAGGACCGTCTTGCTATTAACTAGGAGAAAAAGAATATATGAATATTTTGAGGACTATTGGGACACAGTGTCTGAGTTGACACTGGTAAATATAGGCATAAAATAGGACTACAACCCCTCTGTTAGTGTGAGTATATACATGGCTGGTTGATAAACGGAATGCTGGTTAAATTTCAGCTTATAGTAAGTCCACTGAATCTGCGGACTCATGTATCTGTCCTTTTTCTTGTTACCAAGTGTGTAGTTGGGATTGACATAACTGGAAGTTGGAATAACATGCACATCAGGCCCTTGGCCTCTGAGTAAGGAGTGGTATAAGGTGGAAGGCCAAGTGAAATCCTTGAAACTTTTCCCTCCCTGACCAGGAATGTAAATCAAAAACAATATTTTATCTCAGGGGAAATATAACAATTAGCACCACTCTTAAGGATCTAAAGGTGGTATTGCCTATCATATTTCTGCTTCAATGGTCTGACACATTCTCTGAACGGGTCCTAGAGAATGACTAGAAACTGCTAGTTCATCAAAGTAGTAGCCCTGATCAAAACTGTGATATTTTGATTATAACGTTACTAGAAGGTTCAATAAGGACTCATGTATATGGCATGTGATCACTGATTTAGTAAATGTATTCATTTCTATACTGATCTAATCTCATCCTCATAAAGCTACTATGTAGGAAATGCTACCCATCAAAACACACTAACACTTTCCACAGGATCCTTGGAATATGTTTGCATTCAAGAAGTCTGTCCAGATGCAGTCTTATGTAAACCATAATATGTTTCTAGGCTGATGAGACACCACTTATTCTCCTGTATATAGGACTTATTAGTCATGACAGGAACAGATGGCTTTAAGGTGAGCGAGTCAGAGTTTTCATTTCTTGTAGTGGTTTTAAAGATTTCAAGAATTAAAAAAACATTAGGTTTGAAAATTCTTGTCACACATTTATAATATTCACAAACCACAGAGAAAGAAAAAAAAGATTTTATAGGGAATGATGTTAGATAAAAAAGAACAAAATGAGACTTCAGTCATTTAATTATCCTTAAATGCCAGAAGCAATATATTGCAAGTTCTATAGGAAAAATAAGTCACATTCACTGTAGAATTCTATTCCAACAAAATTTCAAGGATGAATAAGGTTTACTCACATAGGTATTGTTCTTGAGATGGGAAGAATTAATCCAAGATAGAGTATGAAGATTGAATTAAAGAAATTGGAAGGCATGGAGTACAATTCACATAAGGAAAACGAAGCCAGAAAGAAATGAAAAGAGGGTTTGTTAGACTAAGTATCTGGAGATTCACAATTTAATGGTAAACCTAAATTGTCTAAAGGTTGATTTCTAAAATATGATTCTAGTAACACTATGTACCAGAGAATTTAATATTTATATAAGCACAAATGTTAAAACCCAGTTCTTTAAAAATATTCATACAGACAAAACTTAGAGGACTTATACAATATACTTTTCATTGCAACTTTGTAGTGTGAATGCCATCTGCCTTAATTGTTTAATATTTCATGGTAGATGATAAAGAATAACATTTTTTAAGTTGGTAAATAAAGATAAAATTCATTAAGTTAATTAAATCATGCAATCACTAAAATAAAAAGTTATAACTGAGAAATAATCATATTGTAAAATGGGAAATGAAGTCAGAGACTAGTTTAAGTGTACAAGATTCTCAGATATAAACATAGACCATTTCTAATGAAAAAGAAATGATAACTCACAGTCTGAAGCCACAATGCCAGAAGAATGAATACAAAAGCCACATAGATTCACTCTCAGGGAGTAGGTAAAGCCTTAATCCAGAAAATGGAGACGTGTGCCAGGCTGTAGTCAAGAACTTCAATGGCCCAGTGACCAATATATCCATCAATTTTTACCCTTTTAGAATGGACATCATTTCAAGTCCTTGCCTAAAAACTGTATGCTGGATATAGAAGAATATGGACCAGAAAATCTGTCTCTTAATTAACATATCTTCAAATCAAGAGGAGCTGTAACTGAGGAACCTCATCTGTACCTGGTCATAATTTAGATGATAAGACCCAGGAATTTAAGACTGAGACTGATGTCATAATGTCCTGAGTGCTTTGGGAATCTTGGGGAGGTTGAGTATATTTTGCATATGAAAAGAATGTAAATAATTTGTGATCAGTGGTTAGATTGTGTACGAGTGAAAAATGGCCACATTTTCTTTGTCACTTATCCCATTTAGACATGGTGTTTATTTGTCCATTTAGACATGGCGTTTATTTAGACATGGTGTTTATTTGTCCATACTTGTGAATCTGGTGTGGCCTTGAGACTGGCTTTGACTACTCAAGCATAGATATTTTAAAACTTTAAAGCAGTTTTGCAAAGAATAAAACTTAAAAGAAATCAAAGAAACATTCATTTCACAGACATAGAAAACAATCTTGTGGTTACTAAAGCAGAAAGGGGGGCAGTGAGGAATAAATTAGGAGTTTGGGATTAACAGATACACACTAGTATATATATATAACAGATAAACAAGGACGTACTGTATAGCACAGGGAACTATATTCAGTATCCTGTTATAACCTACAATGTTAAAGAATCTGAAAAAGAATATATATATATATATATATGTAAACTGAATCACTTTGCTGTACATCTGAAGCACATTTTAAATCAACTATACTTCAATAAAAAATTGAGAAAAGAAACATTCATTATTTATATTACTAACAATTTTAAATTGTATTTATATTGACCCTGTGTATTTAAAATAACCATAAAAGAATCAATTAAAAACAAACAAAAAAAAACAAATGAAAAGTATTCATTTGTGCAAAATCCTACATAAAATAATTCATTTTCAGGAGGTGTTTGAATTAATTTATTTTAAAATCAAGAATCTTATGAGAATAATATCAGTTTAAAGAATTCACTTTTGGAAAAGTATTTTACAAAAAGTAAAAAATATTAAAAGTTTGTATTACCAGCTTGTCTCATACTATCTATCTATCTATCTATATATACATACACATACATACATAAATTTATTTAATCTAGTTTAAGTTTATTAGACATGAAAAAGATGGGATTCTGTGGAGGAATATAGATCCTTGAAGCATTTTTATATGATAGTAGATATACTAATATATAAGGAAATATTAAAAACTAATGGAATAATCAATAAATATGTAACACTATAGGGCTTTGTGTTATGTGGGTTTAAAGAAAGGAGAAAGTAGAAAATATTTTATTGAAAAAGATCTAGAATAATCAAAGAATTTTAAAGTTGGGGATAGGGAAATGAAGCTTATTTTTACTGTACAAAATGAACAATAAATGTTTAGAATATTTAGAAAATAGTGTGTAGTCTATACTAAGTGGAACATAGTGTCTATACAGATGAAGTTCAAAAATTGGGGCTACGCTGTAGAAAAGTTTTAACAGAATGAGGAATTTATTCTTAACTGATCAACATAATCAGAGCTGTTCCCAAAAAATTAATCTGCTAACATTGCTGAAGGTTGATGGGAAGAAAGAAATACAAAAGGTAGAAAGATGTGGTACAGGGTTACTATAATGGTGCAGGTGAGAGTTAAAAAGGATTTGAAACAGAGGTGTGTCTATGGGAATGCACTACAGTCAAAGAACATGGGAAATACAAAATTTGTTCAACCTGGAATTGGTCAGAAAAGTAGTTACTATTAATAGGGAAAGAAAAAGTGCTCTTTTTATACTAATTATAAATTAAATTAAAACACTATGTTGCTATTTTAATGTTTCTGAAAAGTACATTTATTTTTATTTCTACAATGAAAAATATTTTCACTGTATATTTTATGATCTTCATTCATAGTTATTCACTGAGTGCCATGATGAGAAAATATCCTACTGATGACTTATATCAGTAAAATGATCTGAGTATATGAAGCTTTAGGAGTAATGCAGAAAAACCTATTTGGGATTGAGCAGTAGTTGATGGCTACCTCTATGTTTTCTCTTCTAAATCGAAAGCAATTCAATTACCTTGTATAAAAAATGTTCTCAGTACAATAAGGCTCTTTCTAAATCACTAACTATATTTAAACGTATCTTTGAATGGGCTTATCAACTTGTATTAAATTATATACTTAGATTTGACTTTGGTCTCTCTTCCACACTGTTTTAACTTAAACAGAAGATATCGTGCAGAACTATTCCTTTGATTCAACTTGTCAGCTTTACATTTATGAAATGGATCACAAATGCAATCCTACCTCATTCTACATTTTTTAACTTATTCATTCATATTCAATTATTCTGCTACCTGTATTTTTCCAATACCTTCTAGAGAAGGGTCCCATCCTTCAAATTCTTCACTGGCTAAAAAAATAAGACATAATACTATTCTATTGTGCATTTCAAATATATTCCAAGTTCATTTGTTATATGAATTCACATTCACAATTTGTATTTTCAAAAGGGAAGAAAAAAAGTGTTTTAGTAAAGTAGCATACTTCACATAACCCTGTACAGCTGATCAGTATTATGTTATAAATATAATACATAGTAAAAATCTGTGTTTTGTATTTCATTGTAGTATATCAAAAGCAGTATTAAATCATTTTCCATGTGCTTCCAGCAGTATGGGGCAAGGGATTAGAGACTATTTCCTTATACAAATGAATAACGGAAAAGAACTGACAGGTCTTTTTGAGGGTTTAAGGAGTAAGTTCTTAATAGTGCCTCTCACAGGTTTGAGAGTGGAAAGGGATAATAAATTGGAGTCACTGTCTTATGAATTTTGCTTTGTAAAAATCTCTCTCCCTTCCCCATTCTGCCATAAACCTCTCCACACAGCATTTCTCTGCCAGTTGAAGTGTGATCTGCATAAAAACTGCACTGGTGACAAATAATTTCACAATGTATACATATCAAATTATCACATTGTATATTTTAAATCTATATATACATTTTCTTGTACATGGTCCAATTTGTTGGTGTATAGCTATTCATATTATTTTATACTACTTCATGCTCATGGATTGGAAGAATTAACATTGCTAAAATGTCCATATTACCTAAATCAATCTACAGATTTAATGCAATCTCTATCAAAATTCCAATGATTTTTTTTTTTTTTTTTTTTTTTTTTTTTGCAGTATGCGGGCCTCTCACTGTTGTGGCCTCTCCCATTGCGGAGTGCAGGTTCCAGACAAGCAGGCTCAGTGGCCATGGCTCATGGGCCCAGCCACTCCGCGGCATGTGGGATCTTCCTGGATCGGGGCATGAACCCATGTCCCCTGCATCGGCAGGTGGACTCTCAACCACTGCGCCACCACGGAAGCCCCCAATGACATTTTTCATACAAATAGAACAAAAAATTTTAAAATTTATAGGAAACCACAAAAGACCCTGAATAACCAAAGCAATCCTGAGAAAAAAGAACAAAGCTGGAGGTATCATACTATCAGATTTCAAATTATATTACAAAGCTATAGTAATAAAAACAGCACAGTATTGGCAGAAAAAAAAAAGACACATAGATCAATGGAACAGAATTGAGAGCCCAGAAATAAAGAGACACATGTGGAAAATTAATTTACAGCTCAGGAACAAAGAATGTACAATGAAGAAAGAATAGTCTCTTAAATAAATGGTGTTAGGAAAACCACACAACCACATGCAAAAGAATGAAATTAGACCACTATCTCACACCATACACAAAAATCAACACAAAATACTTTAAGGAATTGAATGAAATACCTGAAACCATAAAACCCATAGAAAAAAACATAGGTACTATGCTCTTTGACATTGTTCTTAGCAATATCTTTCTGGATATGTATCCTCAGGCAAGGAAAACAAAAGCAAAAATAAACAAAATGGGACTACAGCAAACTAAAAAGCTTCTGCACAGCAAAGGAAACCACCAACAAAACAAAAAGACAATACACAGAATGGGAGAAAACATTTGCAAACCATGTATCCAGAAAGAGGTTAATATCCAAAATATATAAAAACTCATACAACTCAGCAACAAAAAACAAACAACCCAACTGAAAAATGAGCAGAGGATCTGAACAGACATTTGTCCAAAGAAGATAGACAGATGGCCAACAGGGACATAAAAAGTTGTTCAACATTACTAATTATTAGGGAAATGTAAATCAAAACCACAATGAGCTCTTACCTCACACCTGTTAGAATGGACATTATCAAAAAGGCAACAAATAACAAGTATTGGAGAGGATATGGAGAAAAGGGAACCCTCATACACTGTTGGTGGAAATGTAAACTGGTGTAGCCAATCTGGAAAACAGTATAGATATTCCTCAAAAAATTAAAAACAGAACTACCATATGATCCAGGTAGTCTACTTCTGGGTATTTACCAAAGGATAGGAAACTAAAAGATATATATCCCTATGTTCCTTGAAACACTATTTACAATAGCCTATATATGGAAACAACTTAAGTGCCTACCAATGGACAAAGAAGAGGTGGGATACACACACACACACACACACACACACACACACAGATATATATATATACATACACACACTCACAGAACACTACTCAGAATAACAAAATATGAAAGCTCACCATCTGCAACAACATGAATGAACCTTGAGAGTATTATGCTAACTGAAATAAGTCAGAAGGAGAAAGACAAATACTGTATGATTTCACTCATCTGGAATATGAAAATTTCTTAAAATTTTTCAATAAATGAAGAAACCAAACCAAACAAAAACAAACACATAGATAGAGAAAACAGTATGGTTACCAGAGGGGAAGGGGATTTGGGAGAGGGTGAAATGGGGAAAGGAGATCAATTGTATGTTGACGGATGGAAAATAAACTGTTGGTGGTGAGCAAGCTGTAGTGTATACAGAAGTCCAATATAATGTTGTACACGTGAAACATATAATGCTATAAAGTTAACTCAATAAATAATTTAATTTTTTTAACTTTATTGGAATATAGTTGCTTTAAAATGGTGTGTCAGTTTCTGCTGTATAACAAAGTGAATCAGCTATACATATACATAAATCCCCATATCTCCTCCCTCTTGCGTCCCCCTCCCACCCTCCCTATCCCACCCCTCTAACACCGAGCTGATCTCCCTGTGCTATGCAGCCATTTCTCACTACCTATCTAGTTTACATTTGGTAGTGTATATATGTCCATGCCACTCTCTCACTTTGTCCAAGTTTACCAATCCCCCAACTGTGTCCTCAAGCCCATTCTCTATGTCTGTGTCTTTATTCCTGTCCTGTCCCTAGGTTCTTTAGAAACAATTTTTTTTTTTTTTTAGATTCCATATGTATGTGTTAGCATATGGTATTTGTTTTTCTCTTACTGACTTACTTCACTCTGTATGACAGACTCTAGGTTCACCCACATTGCTACAAATAACTCAATTTCGTTTCTTTTTATGGTTCAGTAATATTCCATTGTATATATGTACCATATTTTCCTTATAGATTCATCTGTCCATGGACACTTAGGTTGCTTCAATGTCCTCGATATTGTAAATAGAGCTACAGTGAACACTGTGGTACCTGACTCTTTTTGATTTATGGTCTTCTCAGGGTATATGCCCAGCAGTGGGATTGCTGGGTCGTATGGTAGTTCTATTTTTAGTTTTTGGAGGGACCTCCATATGGATCGCCATAGTGGCTGTATCAATTTACATTCTCACCAGCAGTGCAAGAGGGTCCCTTTTCTCCATACCCTATACAGCATTTATTGTTTGTAGGTTTTTGATTATGGCCATTCTGACTGGTGTGAGGTGACACCTCATTGTAGTTTTGATTTGCATTTCTCTAATGATTAGTGATGTTGAGCATCCTTGCATATGTTTGTTGGCGATCTGTATATCTTCTTTGGAGAAATGCCTATTTAGGTCTTCTGTCCATTTTTGGATTGGGTTGTTTGTTTTTTTGATATTGAGTTGCATGAGCTGCTTGTATATTAAGTAGATTAATCCCTTCTCAGTGGCTTTGATTGCAAATAACTTCTCCCATTCTGAGGGTTCTCTTTTCATCTTCTTTATAGCTTCCTTTGCAGACAGGTCTTTTGTCTCCTTAGGTAGTTTTATTCTTAGTATTTTATTCTCTGTGTTACAATTTAAGTTTCATTAGGTCCCATTTGTTTATTTTTGTTTTTATTTCCACTTCCCTAGGAGGTGGGTCAAAGAGTTGTTCCTGATCTTAGAGGAAATGGTTTCAGTTTTTAACCATTGAGAATGTTGTTGGCTATCGGTTTGTCATATATCGCCTTTATTATGTTGGGGTAAGTTCCCTCTATGCCTCTTGCTGTGATTTATGTCATACAGTGTTCTATGTTTTCCTCTAAGAGTTTTGTAGTGTCTCACCTTACATTTAGGCCTTTAATCCGTTTTGAGTTTATTTTTGTGTATGGTGTTAAGAAAGGTTCCCTCTATGCCTACTTTTTGGAGGGTTTTTATCATAAATGGGTGTTGACTTTTGTCGAAAGATTTTTCTGCATCTATTGAGAGGATCATATGGTTTTTCTCCTTCAGATTTTTAATATGGTGTATCACATTAATTGATTTGCATATATTGTAGAATCATTGCATTGCTATTCTTTTACATGTAGCTGTCCAGTTCTCCCAGCACCACTTACTGAAGAGGGTGTCTATTCGCCATTGTATATAGTCTTGCCCCCTTTATCAAAGATAAGGTGACGTATGTGTGTGGGTTTATCTTTGGGCTTTCTACCCTGTTCCATTGATCTCTATTTATGTTTTTGTGCCAGTACCATACTGTCTTGATTACTGTAGCTTTGTAGTATAGTCTGAAGTCAGGGAGCCTGATTCCTCCAGCTCCATTTTCCTTTCTCAAGACTGCTTTGGCTATTTTGGGACTTTTGAGTTTCCATACAAATTGTGAAATATTTTGTTCTACTTTTGTGAAAAATGCCCTTGGTAGTTTGATAGGACTTGCACTGAATATGTAGATTGCTTTGGGTAGTATAGTCATTTTCACAATGTTGATTCTTCCAATCCAAGAACATGGTATATCTCTCCATCTGTTGGTATCATCTTTGATTTCTTTCATCAGTGTCTTATAGTTTTCTGCA
>NC_041214.2:58417935-58448544 GCF_002837175.3 Physeter macrocephalus
GACGTCTTTGTCTGGTTTTGGTATCAGGGTTATGGTGGCCTCGTAGAATGAGTTTGGGAGTGTTCCTCCCTCTGCTATCTTTTGGAAGAGTTTGAGAAGGATAGGTGCTACCTCTTCTCTAAATGTTTGATAGAAGTCACCTGTGAAGCCATCTGGTCCTGTGCTTTTGTTTGTTACAAGATTTTTAATCACAGTCTTAATTTCAGTGCTTGTGATTGGTCTGTTTATATTTTCTATTTTTTCTTGGTTCAGTCTCAGAAGGTTGTGCTTTACTAAGAATTTGTCCATTTCTTCCAGGTTGTCCATTTTATTGGCATAGAGTTGCTTGTAGTACTCTCTCATGATCCTTTGTATTTCTGCAGTGTCAGTTGTTACTTCTCCTTTTTCATTTCTAGTTCTATTGATTTCAGTCTTCTCCCTTTTTTTTTTTTTTTTGATGAGTCTGGCTAATGGTTTGTCAATTTTCCTTATCGTCTCAAAGAACCAGCTTTTAGTTTTATTGTTATTTGCTATTGTTTCCTGCATTTATTTTTCAATTATTTCTGATGTGATCTTCATGATTTCTTTCCTTCTGCTAACTTTGGGGGTTTTTTTGCTCTTCTTTCTCAGATCTTCTTCTTTTCCGATTTGGAGTCCTTTTATTTCTTTTTCTTCTCTGACTACTGTGGCTAAAATATTCCAAAACTATGTTGACTAATGGTGGTGAGAGTGGGCAACCTTGTCTTGTTCCTGATCTTAGAGGAAATGAAAGTAGGATTGTATTGCTATAAACTTCCCTCTTAGAACTGCTTTTGCTGCATCCCATAGGTTTTGGGTCATCATGTTTTCACTGTCATTTGTTTCTAGGGATTTTTTGACTTCGTCTTTGCTTTCTTCAGTGATACCTTGGTTATTAAGTAGTATATTGTTTCACCTCCATGTGTTTGTATTTTTTACAGATTTATTCCTATAATTGATATCAATCTCATAGCGTTGTGGTCAGAATGGATACTTGGTACGATTTCAATTTTCTTAAATTTACCAGGCTTGATCTGTTACCCAAGACATGATCTATCTTGGAGAATGTTCCATGAGGACTTGAGAAGAAAGTGTATTCTGTTGTTTTTTGATGGAATGTCCTATAAATATCAATTAAGTCCATCTTGTTTAATGTGTCATTTAAAGCTTGGGTCTCTTTATTTAATTTTGGATGACCTGTCCACTGGTGAAAGTGGGGTGATAAAGTCCCCTACTATGATTGTGTTACTGTTGATTTCCCTTTTATGGCTGTTAGCAATTGCCTTATGTATGTGGTGCTCCTATATTGGGTGCATAAATATTTACAATTTTTATATCTTCTTCTTGGATTGATCCCTTGATCATTATGTAGTGTTGTCTCTTGTAATAGTCTTTAAAGCCTATTTTGTCTGATATGAGAATTGCTACTCCAGCTTTCTTTTGATTTCCATTTGCATGCAATATCTTTTTGCATCCCCTCACTTTCAGTCTGTATGTGTCCCTAGGTCTGAAGTGGGTCCCTTGTAGACAGCATATGTATGGGTCTTGTTTTTGTATCCATTCAGCCAGTCTATGTCTTTTGGTTGGAGTATTTAATCCATTTACATTTAAAGTAGTTATTGGTATGTATGTTCCTATTCTTCTTTTAATATTTTGTCTTTAATTTTTGATAGTTTGATTAGTATGTGTCTTGGCGTGTTTCTCCTTGGATTTATCCTGTATGGGACTCTCTGCAATTCCGGGACTTGATTATTTCCTTACTTACAATTTTTATATCTTCTTCTTGGATTGATCCCTTGATCATTATGTAGTGTTGTCTCTTGTAATAGTCTTTAAAGCCTATTTTGTCTGATATGAGAATTGCTACTCCAGCTTTCTTTTGATTTCCATTTGCATGCAATATCTTTTTGCATCCCCTCACTTTCAGTCTGTATGTGTCCCTAGGTCTGAAGTGGGTCCCTTGTAGACAGCATATGTATGGGTCTTGTTTTTGTATCCATTCAGCCAGTCTATGTCTTTTGGTTGGAGTATTTAATCCATTTACATTTAAAGTAGTTATTGGTATGTATGTTCCTATTACCATTTTCTTAATTGTTTTGGGTTTGTTATTGTAACTCTTTTCCTTCTCTTGTGTTTCCTGCCTAGAGAAATTCCTTTAGCATTTGTTGTATAGCTGGTTTGGTGGTGCTGAATTCTCTTAGCTTTTGCTTATCTGTAACGGTTTTAATTTCTCCATTGAATCTGAATGAGATCCTTGCAGGTAATCTTGGTTGTACGTTTTTCCCTTTCATCACTTTAAATATGTCCTGCCACTCCCTTCTGGCTTAAAGAGTTTCTGCTGAAAGATTAGCTGTTAAACTTACGGAGATTCCCTTGTATGTTAATTGTTGCTTTTCCCTTGCTTCTTTTAATATTTTGTCTTTAATTTTTGATAGTTTGATTAGTATGTGTCTTGGCGTGTTTCTCCTTGGATTTATCCTGTATGGGACTCTCTGCAATTCCGGGACTTGATTATTTCCTTACCATGTTAGGGAAGTTTTCAACTATAATTCTGCATCAGTTATTCTGGTATTGATTCCTTCTAGAGAATATTTAATTTCATTTATTGTGCTGTTCATCACTGTTTGTTTTCTCTTTAATTCTTCTAGGTCCTTGTTAAAAGTTTCTTGTATTTTCTCCATTTTGTTTCCAAGATTTTGGATCATCTTTGCTATTATTACTCTGAATTCTTTTTCAGGTAGACTGCGTATTTCCTCTTCATTTGTTGGTCTGGTGGATTTTTACCTTGCTCCTTCATCTGCTGTGTGTTTCTCTGTCTTCTCATTTTTCTTAACTTACTGCGTTTGGGGTCTCCTTTTCGCAGGCTGTAGGTTCGTAGTTCCCATGGTTTTTGGTGTCTGCTTCCAGTGGGTAAGGCTGGTTCAGTGGGTTGTGTAGGCTTCCTGGTCGAGGGCTCTAGTGCTTTTGTTCTGGTGGATGAAGCTGGATATTGTCTTTCTGGTGGGCAGGTCCACGTCTGGTGGTGTGTTTTGGGGTGTCTATGAACTTATTATAATTTTAGGCAGCCTCTTTTACAGTGTGTGTGTCTGTGTTCCTGTCTTGCTAATTGTTTGGCATAGGGTGTCCAGCACTGTAGCTTGCTGGTCATTGAGTTGAGCTGGGTAGTGTTGAGATGGAGATTTCTAGGGGCACTTTCCCCATTTGATATTTTGTGGGGCCAGGAGGTCTCTGGTGGACCAATGCCCTGAACTCGGCTCTCCTACCTCAGAGGCTCAGGCCTGACACTCAGCCAGAGCACCAAGACCCTGTCAGCCACTCGGCTCAGAGGAAAAGGGAGAAAACAAAAGAAAGGAAGAAAAAATAAAATAAAATAAATAAATAAAATAAAATAAAATAGAAAAAAATTATTAAAAATAAAAAGTAATTTAAAAAGAGAGAAAGAAGAGAGCAATCAAACCACCAATATAACAAGCGCTAAAAACTATACTAAAAAATAAAAAACAAAAACAAAAAATGGACAGTCAGATCCCTAGGATAAATGGCAAAAGCAAAGCTATACAGACAAAATCACATAAAGAAGCATACACATACATACTCACAAAAAGAGAAAAAAGAAAAAAAAGAAAAAATATATATATATAAAAGAGGAAGAGAGCAACCAAATCAATAAACGATTCTACCAATGATAATAAGCTCTAAATACTAAACTAAGATAAACATAAAACCAGAAACAAATTAGATGCACAAAGCAAACTCCAAGTCTACATTTGCTCCCAAACTCCACCGCCTCAATTTTGGGATGATTCATTGTCTATTCAGGTATTCCACAGATGCAGGGTACATCAAGTTGATTGTGGAGATTTAATCTGCTGCTCCTGAGGCTGCTTGGTGAGATTTCCCTTTCTCTTCTTTGTTCGCACAGCTTCTGGGGTTCAGTTTGGACTTGGCCCCATCTCGGCGTGTAGGCCATCTGAGGGCATCTTTTGGGAAGTCTGAGGTCTTCAGCCAGCGTTCAGTAGGTGTTCTATAGGAATTGTTCCACATGTAGATGTAGTTTTGATGTGTCTGTTGGGAGGAAGGTGATCTCCACATCTTACTCCTCCACCATCTTGAAGGTGCCCCCTCAATAATTTAATTAAATTTTAAATATTTCTACTAGCTGATTGACAGTTATTTTCTGGAAGAGATGAGAAATTACTGCTAAGCTTGCTGCTGAACAATATGACAGAAGTTTTCTATGGCATTTGAAGGCTTTAGCTGTAAGGTGAAAGTAAACATACTTAACACCGTATTTTTGAAAGTTATTATATAAATAATTTTACTCTGTGTTAAATTTGAGAACCTAATACTTGATAAAAATTTAAGAAATACTTATCATGCAAAATTACCTTTTTCATAAAGTCAGATCTTTCTGAACTTGATAATTTACCTTTCCATAAGCTTCTAAATGAGATTTACTCAAATACATCAATATTTTTTCTGAATAATGGGAAAAGGTAATGAAGCACAATTTGATACCTAATCAAACAATGTTATCTTTTTTAAAACGGCTAAATACTGTACCCAACTCATAACTAACTAATTTACTGTCCTAATTTTATGGGTTATTAGCTTACTGTCCTAATTTTATGGATTAGGCATGATTTTTGGTAACTTATCAAGACTTAGATATTAAGAGAGATAGAGAAAGATTGAGATTGCCTGATGTTTCCAATATTATTTTATTTCTTGTTATTCTCTGTGTTCATTCATGGCAATGACTTAAGACAGTAATGAGTATATTTCTGAAAAATTAGGATTCCTGTTTGTTTCACAGCAAACTTCCATTTATGCCTATTTCTCTACATTAGAAAAAATCTGATGTCTAGTAACATTATTTTATTATATTTCATTAACTATTTTGCACAGGTCCACCCCAATTTAGTGATCTATAACTTTTACAGAGAAAAGTAAAATAAAATTATAATAATAAACTAAATGGCACTGTAGCATTTGTCCTTTTTTATGTAGAATGGTATTTGGGTGGCTCTGTAATTGCAGTACGGGTCCTATGTAATCCAGAGTGAAGTGGGTATTTTTGATATAATGGTTTTCTTTTTTGTCTCATTTTTTTCTTTTCTTATATCCTCTTCTTTTTCCTTCCTTCCTCCTTCTCTTCTTCTCTCCTTCTAACAAGAGGTCTTTTCAGAACTTTCAAAGCATGTCAGATGCTGCTACGTTGTCAATCTGTGTACAGTGTCAAATGAGTAACCTAAATTCAAAATTTAGCTGATATCCATTCTCAGAAAAACACTGAGAAATATTCAGACTTGCCTAGAGTTAACACAGTTAAAGGCAGCAACGTCCTACCTTTCAGTTATAGGACTGACATCCACCTAAGCCTAGTTGACAAACAGAGCTTGTATATTTATTTTCCCCCTAATTGAACATTATTCAAATTCTCTGAAGATGATTAGCTGCAAAACTTATATATGTCTTATATCACAGTCAATACTAGAAATCTAGAATTTTATTAATTTATTTTGACATTCAAGGAAAGGTGATTTTTCTCCACAGCCAATCACCACAGTAAAATAAAATAATATCTGTGTTATTTTGAAGGAAGGGAAATTACACTCACTTCAAGTGAAAGATAATGTACAGCTGTCCTAATTTATCATGTTTCTACATTTCTTATTCATTCATCAATAATCAAAGTTTTTATATAAGTTCAAAACTGGATGATGTCTTCACATCCTCATACATATGTATGCTCTTGCTTCGACTTCTCCCATAGAATATTTACCTAAGAAAAGTGTCTACCTTCCTTTCTTATCAGAAAGCTATGTGGGAAAACTAAAATATACAAATAGTAGAGTTTACACAGAAAACAGATGTGAAAGACAATTAGACCTATGTTTTAATTTTTTCAGCTATACCAGTTATCAGAAATGTTATAAGTTACTTACAGTGTCTTTTATTTGCTCTTTCCTAAAGGGTGATATCGATATAAGTTTTACATGATTGTTGAGAGAAACAAATGTAATGACATCTGAAAATGTCTGGTACAGAGTGAAGGTTCCATAAATAGTACTATTCTGCACATCTTCCTCTTTTAGGATGCAAGTGTTGTGGTCATTATCTTCAACAGTAAGAAAAAAATGGAGCTCTTCAAAACTATGTCCTCATTACTGAATTTCCTCTCTCTTTATATCTGAGAAGAGGAAGGGTTTTCAGTGTCTTGCAGAGAAGCCAAGTTACCTTCCTTCTCCTCCTCCAGCTAGTCCTCATCATCTTCCTTCTTCTTTATTAGTTTGAATATATATGAGCTATGCACTAAGTTTTTGATTTATATATACCCACTTCTGGATCCTGGTAACTACCCACATCAAGAAAATAGAAGTGATATTTTCCAACACAACTCAATGGATGCAGCACTCTATTAGCATACGTTACAGAAGAAATTTTATTATGAGGTTAATATCAGTGCCAAATGATCAGATTATTATTTGGATGCTTCATCCTTAGACTAGACTTCCTAAAGTCTTCCTTTCCAGTCTTACTAAGGTCCAAATGACAATCCCTCTTGTGCTGAGAACTAAGAAGGCAAATCTTGTAGGTTGGGCCATTAATATTAACAAAGGAGAAAGAAAATGTAAAAGAGGGTGTCCAGGGGTAGTGGCTGCTACTTCCAGTTTTAGAAAGTGGCCAGAAAGCACATTCAAAGAGCCAATGACCAAGGCCTCACATCTGCAGACAGAGTTAGGGGAACAAGTTGAACTGGTTGGAAAAACCAAGTCCCCAAATTCTAACATTTGAATATTTATGGGGTGAAATAAAACACATAATCCTGAAGATAAGGAGATAGAAAACCTGAGTAAAATAATTAGAAAAATCATTTGGGGGACAGATAAGAGGGATACTGCCTCTTATCCAATCTCATTTATCCATACAAACAGCCTATACATTAGTGATTATTATCATTATCATCCTTCAAATTAGAAAACTGACTTTTAGAAAGTTCCATAACCTCACGTAAGAATCCTTGCTTATAAATATTAGAGCCCAGATTTTAAATCAAGGCTTTTTAACAGCAAAGGTCAAGCTTTTTATGTATGTATAATTTTTTAAATATATTAAGAACACAACATGAGATCTACTCTTTTAACATATTAAGTGTATAGTATTGTTAACTATAGGAAAAAATTTATACAGCAAATCTCTATAACTTATTCATCTTGCATTAGTGAAACTTTATACCCATTCATTACAAATTTCCTATTTCTCCATTCTCTTTGTTCCTAGCAATCACTGTTCTGCTCTCTGCTTCTGTAAGCCTATTTTAGATACCTCAACTTAAGTGGAGTCATGCAATATTTGTCCTTCAGTGACTGGCTTATTTCACTTAGCATGATATCCTCAAAGTTCATCAGTGCTATTGCATATTGCGGGATTTCTATTTTAAGGCTGCATATTATTCCATTTTACGTAAGTACCACATTTTCTTTATTCATTAATTTGTTGATGGACACTTAGGTTATTTCCATGTCTCAGCTATTGTGAATAGTTCTGAAATAAACATGGGAATGCTAATATATCTTTAAGATCCTGATTTCAATTCTTTTGGATAAATATCCAGAAGTGGCATGGCTGGATCACATGGTAGTTCTATTTTTAATATTTTGAGGAACCTCTATACCATTTTCCATAGTGGCTGAACCATTTTGCATTCCCACCAACAATGTACAAAGTTCCAGTTTCTCCATATCTTCACCAATACTTCGTGTCTTTTGCTTTTTTTTCCTTTGGTAAGAGCCATCATATCAAGTGTGATGTGACAGCTAACTGTGGTTTTGATTTGCATTTCTCTCACATAAGTGATGTTGAGCAACTTTCCATATAATTACTGGCTATTTCTATGTCTTCTCTAGAGAAATGTCTATTCATATTTTTAGCTCATTTTTTAATTAGGTTGTTAGTTTGGTTTTTTTTTTTTGCTATTTAATTGTAAGAGTTTCTTATATATTGGGTGGGCCAAAAAGTGCCTTCAGTTATTTAAGTAAAAATAAAAGACACATTTTTCATTTTCACCAAGAACTTTATTGAACAATGTATTCACCCTCTTGTTCTACTCCCTTCTGTGATTTTTCAGGCAACTTCATAATTCTATCTTCCCAAAACTTTCATCTTTTTGAGCAAAGAACTGTTCCAGGTGCCTTTTACAGTCTTCCAGGTAGTTGAAAATTTTTCCATTAAGAGAATTTTGTAAAGACCAAAATAATTGGAAATCCAAAGGTGCAATGTCTGGTGAATATGGCGAATGAATCAGAACTTCCCAGACAAGCTCTAATAGTTTTTGTCTGGTCATCAAAGAAACATGTAGTCTTGTGTTATCCTGATGGAAGATTATGTGTTTTCCGTTGATAATTCTGGATGCTTTTCAGTGAGTGCTGCTTTCAGTTGATCTAACTGGGAGCAGTACTTGTTGGAATTAATCGTTTGGTTTTCTGGAACAACCTCATAATAGAGGACTACTTTCCAATCCCACCATATACCCAACATCACCTTCTCTGGATGAAGACCGGCCTTTGGTGTGGTTGGTGGTGGTTTATTTCGCTTGCCCCATGATCTCTTCCATTCCATATCTTTATACAGTATCCACTTTTCATCACACATCACAATTTGTTTTAAAAACGGAATGTTTTCATTATATTTCAGTAGAGAATTGCATGCGGAAATATGGTCAAGAAGGCTTTTATTGCTTAACTTATGTGGAACCCAAACATCAAAGCAATTCACATAACCAAGCAGGTGCAAATGATTTTCAATGCTTGATTTGGATATTTTAAGTATGTCGGCTATCTCCCGCTTGGTATAACATTGATTGTTCTCAATTATTATTTTGATTTGATCGCTATCAACTTCAACTGGTCTACCCGACCATGGAGCATCGTCCAGTGAGAAATCTCCAGCACGAAACTTAGCAAACCACTTTTGACATGTTCGATCAGTCACAGCACCTTCTCCATACACTGCACAAATCTTTTTGTGTGCTTCAGTTGAGTTTTTACCTTTCTTGAAATAATAAAGCATAATATGCGGAAAACGTTGTTTTCTTCCATCTTCAATATTAAAATGGCTACACAAAAATTCACCAATTTTGATGTCTTTTTTAAAATGCACGCTGATATGACAGCTGTTGCATACAGTCTAACAAAATTGTTTCAAATGAAGTTAAAGACAACTAAGTGCTACTAGAGCCATCTTATGGAAAAAACGGAACGAACCTTCTGGGCCACCCAATATTTTGGAAAGTAACCCCTTATCTGATATAAGGTTTGCAAATATCTTCTCCCATTCTGTAGGTTGCCTTTTCACTCTGTTGATTCTTTTTCTTTGTTGTGCAGCTTTGTTAGTTTGATACAGTCTCACTTGTTTATTTTTGATTTTGTGGCTTGTGCTTTTCGTGCTGTATCTATGAAATAATTGCCAAGACCAATGTCATGAAGGATTTTCCTCTGTTTTCCTTCGGGAGTTTTACAGGTTGGAATCTTAAGTTTAAGTCTTTAATTCATTTTTGAGTTGATTTTTGTGTATGGTGCAAGATAAGGGACTAATTTCATCCTTTTGCACGTAGATACCCAATTTTATCTTCACCATTTGTTGAAGAGACTATCTTCATTGTGTATTCTCGGCATCCTTATGGAAAATCAGTTGACTGCATATGTATGGATTTATTTCTGGGCTCTTTAGTCTGTTCCATTGGTCTATATGTCTGTCTTTATGTCAATACTATTCCATTTTTATTACTGCAGCTTTGTAATAATACATTTTGAAATCACGAAGTGTGATGCCTTCAGCTTTGTTCTTCCTTCTCAAGATGGTTTTGGCTACCTGTGTGGTCTTTTGTAATTACATATGAATTTTAGAATTGGACAGGCTTTTAATCACTAAGTTACATTTTCTTTAAGGTTCAAGTCATGGAATCTGTGTGGTTGTAGTAGTAAGCATAGAATGATCAGAAGAAGTGTCTGATGCTATTGCACTAAAGGTTTTTGGTTGAACATAGATAAGAATATCTAGTTTAGGAATACAATATAGAATTTGGCGATCATTTTATGGTAATGTAAACTTTGCAAATTCTTCCTGTAGGTGTTTGCTTATTGTTTTCTTTTTGTGAATATAGTCCTACCCTTATACTTCTTTCTGCACACATGTCTATGTCATTTACAGAAGCTTAACATTTTCTTTTCTATTTGACAAGTATAGAATATAAGCATATACATTTGATATCAATGATTTTCAAAATATTAGAAACAATACAAGTATGTAGATTGGGATCTCATGCCCATTCTTATTATTGTTACTAATCTCTTTACTTTTTTCCTTTCCTTGCTTTCTCCTTTCCTCACCCTCTCTCTCTCTTTCTCCTTGCCCTGTTTCCTTCTATCTTCTTTTTCCTTCTGGATCAAGGTGAGGGAAGGATTCAGTAGTGCTGATTTATTATAAAGCATTCTTTTCCTAAGTGCGTGTCTGTGTATCTCTAATGTGTGAGTATATCCATATATTTTCTTTTTAGAGCCTGCATATCAAATGCCTTCTTGAAAAATTAAAGTACTCGAACTAAAGTAATTATTTTCCTTCATCATAGAGAAAAGAAAGAAGCCTACAAATAACTTTTTCTTTATTTTCTGGTAGCCTGCCACAGATGAAGTTTACACTAATTAGAAACCGTCTGGAGGAATGAGAACAGATTGAGCCTTCGGCTGGAAGTGCTTCCTGACAGGTGGTTCACCACAAAGCAACATTACAATTACCTAACATACTGTTTGATTTGTGTAAACCTCATTACTACTCACATTATTTAATGAACTATGAGCATTCCTTCAGCTCCCTGCAGATTGCAGTGCTCCATTTCCATTTCAATTCAGGAATGAAGATTGCATGGTTTAAACCCATTTGCTTTTTTAAGGCAAATATTGCCTTGAATTTATAATTCTGAGTTTGAAAAGAAGTTTTAAAACATCTACCTAAAACGAATAATGAAACAGGCAGGCAAAGTTTGTTCATAATATTAATAATATTAAGATTTAACCTCTTGGGTTATATTTCCCCCATGAATAAAAGAGAAAAACTGACTTTTCCAAATATGTAAGAATGTATATTTTCAGTATGTGTTACCATATGTAGTGAGGTGCAAAATTAAAGCAATTATCCAGATAATTCAAGCCTCAAACCACAAAACTGCCTCAATTCTTAAGTTTTCTGTGTACGTTCCATTTGAATAAAACCAAAATGTTGTATTTTCTTCTACAAAAGTATAAATTTCTTTGTATCTACCTTAGCCTAAGATCTCATGTTCTAATATCTCATGAATTTTCTATTCTTAAAACAGAACAATAGGTTATTTACAGTTTCCCAGAGAAGTGATTCTGGCTAAAAGAATCTGATAACAATAGATATAGTTTTCTATAATTTATTCTATCAAAATTGTTTTTCCTAGCTTGCCTATATGTGCCTAGCATTGTGTTACATCCTCATAATAAACAGACTCAAAATTTTTTATTGGCTGGAGCTAAAGTTCAATCTGTTTTCAAGTTGAGCAAAATTTCACCTCAACGTACTTTTCAGGTCTTTATCACTATTACCTACTTCCAGAAGTTTCTATTCCTATCAAATGGTTTAATTAATGTCCCCTAGACACTCCCCTATTCTAGCAATGCCTTTCTAAAGGCATCCTCTATTTTCCTCTTCCCATGCTTACTCATCAGCAAGGAAGCAACTCAGTCCAGTTCTGCCTGACTTCAAGGACTGACCCTTCAACACTGTCTATCTGACATTCCAGACCCAGCAAAAATACTCTCTGTAAGTCCTGAAGACCTAATCATCCTGTTGCTCACTTGTGGTTCATTTCCAATATCAGTTTCTAGACAATCTGTTCATTCATTGGAGACACTCAGAAATACAGTCAAATGGAAGCTTCCTCTACACGTGTATTTCCATTATCACAGGGGTGGGATAATTAGAATGTGTTGAATCATGCAATAACTCTGTGATAGATTAAAAATAATTGAGATTTTTATTCCTACTTTTTTATTAAGTCATGGAGTTTAATCCCTGTCCTATAAATCTGGCATTGCTTTAGTGACTTGTCTGATACACAGAACATGGTAAAAGTGACAATGTGTGAGTTCCAAGTCTAAGTTAAAAGATGCCATGAAGCTTTATGTTTTAGGGAGCTCTGAGATATCACCCTTTCAGCCATCCCTACCAAGGAGACAGACACGTAAATGAAGCCATTTTGCAGAACAGACCAGACCTAGCACCACCAACTGAAAATTACTAACTGATCTCAGTCAACTCCACATGGAGCAGAACAATCTACCAACTCATCCCTGTTTGAATTCCTAACCTAGAAATTGGGAGTTATAATAAAATGTGTGAAGGTGCTACATTTTGGAGTGGTTTATTATACAGCAATACATAAACAGAGCAAAGTCTTAAAGCTTTCACTCAGTGACACATGTTCCTTTCTTCTCATGATTAATTGGCAAAAGAAATGCTGAATGGGCAGAGGATTACCAAATTCAATAACTATAACACTTGTGATTATAACAAATACCACCTTTTCTTAAAGCAATCTCTTTCCCTCCTGAATCTTTTATAAAGCATTTAATTGGCAATTACTTGTGTGCTTCTGTTAATATATTTTCTATTATTTTGAATTGTTATTTTAATATTTTCCTTTGACATTTTCTTATTGATTTCTTGTAGAATGTGTTCTAATCCTTGAAACATAAAGATATCAGAAAAAAATTAAAAAGAAAAGACAACTCAAATAGAGTAGCAGTATGAGCCAAGTCAACAAGGCAGGAATGGCCACTGTGGGTAAATGTAATAGTGACTAGATTTAGAAGAGAAACTGAAAATTAGAACCATTAGAGGAAAGTTATCAGAGGAAGTAGGCTGACACTAAATGATAACGGATCTGGAAAACCAGATAGATGGTTTGTGTATATTTGATACAATACTCATTTCAATATTAGAAGATCATAATGAATATGGATTTGAGGCACAGCTTTCTTTGGCAAAGATGAACAGTTTCATTGAGTCTGAAGAGGCTGGAACTAGAGAGTGCTGCTAGGATATGTTTTGTGATTCATATGTTACAGATGAAGGAAGCCAGGATATCACCTCAAAATATACCTCTTTGACTTAAAAATTATCTTGAGCTGAAGGCAATTAAGAAGGAGCAAGCCCAGAAAAAGCTTCCCCTTTTAAAAATGCCTAAAGGCAGGATATAAATTCTCCTTATATTGGACAGATTCTTAGCCTAAATACCATACCAGGGGGATCTGCAAACAAAACATTCCATTTGTTTCTTTCCATGTATTTTCCTTTCCACAGTATTTCTTCGAAGCCTAAAACTACTTTCCTTTGTCCTATCATTTCTCTATACATTTATTGTTCTGTGTTGAAGATGCTACGTAAGTTGCAATCCTAAACCACCACTATGAGTTACTTTTCTGTTAGGTTTCTCCTATGTCATATACACCATATACGTTAGTAAAAACGTTTTATTTTTCTCTTCTTTTTGTTAAAGAGCCAGCTGAAAAGCTAAGATGGGTAGAGCTAAAGTTGCCTTAACTACATAGACAATAGTAGTAGTGATGGTAATAGAAAGAAAAAAGGCAATCTGAAAAAAAAGTTTCAAAATGCCAGGAGTTGGGCTTCACTGGTGGCGCAGTGGTTGAGAGTCCGCCTGCCGATGCAGGGGACACGGGTTTGTGCCCCGGTCCGGGAAGATCCCACATCCGTGGAGCCGCTAGGCCCGTGAGCCAAGGCCGCTGAGCCTGCGCGTCCGGAGCCTGTGCTCCACAACCGGAGAGGCCACAACAGTGAGAGGCCCGCGTACAGAAAAAAAAAAAAAAAAAATGCCAGGAGTCTATGAAGCTTATAAGACTTCTAAATGAATACAATAACTTGGCTGGGAAACTGGAAGGATAAATTGCACTGCCACAATAAAATGGAAGAGTTTAGAAGGCAAGCTGGTTTAGAAAGTGAAATCAATTTGTAGATTTATCTTGCATGAATTTGGGTACTTATCCTAAGACAAGTAAATTAAAATAAGAAAATATAAAACAAAATAGAAAATAAAATATTCAGGTAAAAATGAAAGCATTAAATATTTAAAAATTCAAAAGTACTTATTTTTCCTAGAGTTCATGTGCATTCTTAGTCTCCAGTTAAACAATTCACTAATGCCCATCATTTGAAAAAATAATATCAGAAATTCAATTCCCAGGGTCTAAAAGAAAATAATAATCAACTATTTACCATATAAGTGTGAAATATATCCTGAGTACCTACACACTATAAAAACTACACATAATAAACTTATAACAAAAATTTACACACAGTAAAAATACTTGACAACATACTAAATCACACATGTACAAAGCTGAAATACTTATGTACGTGGTATGATGAAAGATAAACAGTCTTAGATTCTGTTTAAATTCCACTGTATTAGCTGAAAAAAGGAAAAAGGTGATCAGTTGGAATAAAGCCTTTAAGAAACTTCCAGTGCAATGTTATATTATCCCATGCCTAATTTTTAGTGGGACTGTGCAAGAAGTTTGGTGTGGGACAGTTTTTAAAGGAATAAGAAAAATTTTACCCAGTAACTGAATGCAAAGATTGCACAGGTTCGAATAACTGAAAATGTTCACAAGCCACACTCACATGAGGCTTTTAACAAAACGTAAATAACACAGCAGGAGACAGAGAGTGCAAGCAAGCGCTGAGGCTGCAGGGGTGGTGTCTGAGAGACAACCAAGTCCAAGCTCTGCACCATCCTTTTAATTCACCTAAGGTCACCCTAAGTCTCTGGACTGTTTCTGGAAAGCTTAGGCAAAAGTGTCCAGTGTTGTCTTCTATTCCCATCCAGTCATGCAGCCAAGCAGTCAAGCTGCCTAATTTTTCACATGAAATTTCCCATGTCATTATATATTTTTCAAAAACATGATTTTTAAAAAGAGTGATATAACATTTCATCATATGGATCTACCTTCATTTAAAACATTGTTAAAACTGTAGATGGTTTCTGAGTTTTTAATAATTCTTAGTAATACTTCTTGGTAATTTTTCATAATTTTTAACAATTATTGTATAACATGTCACAATTATAAATAATCCTGCAATTTAAAAAGAAAAAAATGCCAGGTGAAAGCCATCAACAAAGTGGCCCTGGATGTTGCAAAGGGGGATTTTGTTATTTACCTAATTAGAAAGTCTTCCTCCCTCATCTTGACCAAGAGTCAAAGCCAGATTTTCAGGAGCCCTCAGAGGTAAGAATAGAGTTGTCTTCCTCCACTTGCAAAATACCTCTATCCTACGTACTGGAATAGTAAGAAAAAATCCTAAGTGACTATCTGTGTTGTTTTTGTTTGTTTTTTCCAATAAGTTTTTAAATCAACTTTAGAAATGTATGTATTCTTTGAATAATGGCACACTGAAATTGTTGGTTATGGAAATTTAATGAAAAACTGAACTGACATGAAATAAACTGAAATTTTCCATAAGACCTATAAGTTGTCTCATTTGTATAGAAAATTTCATTTTCTTTCACATGTGAAATACAGCTTTTCTTTTCAATTGAATTTTAGTATACAATAATGAAAATATGTAAAACTAAGGAGAATTCCAGAGCACTGGAAGAATATACTCTGTTTTCTAAGAATATGGCCAAATGATTTAAAAATATCTTTTGCAGGTAGACCTTGGGGAAAATTGTGTACACTAAATTTGCCCATGGTGGTTTAACTTTTCCATTTATCTTCTTTTCCTTCCTGCACAAGCTCTTTTCAGTATTATCTCCCCTAAATTCCAACCTTAATAATTGGGAAGAATAAAAGCAGTTTTCCAGTAATTTCTATCTCACCTGATTACTGAGGGAACATTGCCAAGGGAAGAAAAGAAAGCAGGTGACCCAAGCTAATGTCTTTGTCAACATGGTCTTCTGGGTAAACAAATAACATTAACATTCTTTACAGGGAGAATCTATTGCTATGGAATGTTCTCAAAAGTTGCTCCTGGTAAAGGATCACTTATGATAAGGAAATCTAGAATCTATGGATTTTTGATGCATGGCTCTTTGAAGAATGTCACATAAGCTATACAACTCTTTGGGCATAAAATGGGTTGTGTACTTTGGGCCAGAGTGTCTGTCTGACAGGAGAAAGGAGGACAGGGAGGGCTGGCTGCAGTGTGTGTGTGTGTGTGTGTGCCTATGTTGTGGACCTTTCTCTACTTTGTCTGAACCTCTCGATTTCCTAGATCCTTGAAATTTCTAACATGTGTGAGTCTGATTTAGCAAACTAATCCATTGTAATAGCTCAGTTACTCATAATATTATGTACTTTCCTATGGCTAACATAAGTATCCTAAGGGATACTTGCATTTGGAAAGATGACAAATGCTTTAAATACATAACTTATTTCTAATTCTAGAATGCCATTCATTTGCAAAGACAGCATAATAGATGGATTAAGCAAAAAGCCTGTTGTGTTTTTAGTTTTTTCTGTTTTATTTTAATGAGAAGGTCTGAGTTACCAGTACTTCTAAATTTTGATTTTACTTTCCCCTCTGACTTGTGATTCCACATTGTTTTCCTTTGCAATTTTTCAGGCTTCATCATCACTATGGGACCTTTTTTTTGGAATAGTATTTGTGTGTACAGTGTCAAATATTTCTTATGTTGCATAGTATCTAAATTAAATTATTTAGGATCAGGTCATACCTGATATTACTTTATACTAAGCACAATGCTAGGCCAATAATATATTCACATTATAAATATGAATAAAAATAATAAAAATGAAAGTAGTTTTAGGAGTGTAGTCCTAAAACTTCATGTTCTTTAAAAATAACACTGGCATGTAGTCAGAGCCATATATGATAAGGGCCATCATTTCTGTGTGTAGGGAGTGTGAATAACGCAACACCAAAATAAATTTATAGAGAATGTAATTTTTACATGTATATTAAAATAGAATATAAAATTGTTTGCAAAATACACATAATGTAACCAAGCAGGCAAAAGGAGCCCTTATAGAGTTAATGAAAACTTAATTGCACTAAAAGTTATTTTTCAAAGACACAAAAATCCTGTAGGGGAGTGTAAGTGGAGTTATATTTATAAATGTTCATAATTTTTGTTACAAATGTATCATTAATCATCCAGAAGGAAAAAATTTACAAGAATTTAAACAATTGGTAAAAGTATTTTTTAATGAGGTATATTAATATGAACAAAATGTATTGTAAATACCCATGAATCATTTATTAGAATGAAAGAAGAAACAACATATAGAAGAAATTATTCCAATATTTAATCACATTACATTGTAGATGGGAAAATTTGAAAATTACTTGGGGTAGGAACCCACAAAAGATGTAGGAAAATAACAATAATTAATACTAACAGGAAAGCCTCAATTTATTAAATTTTCTCCTATACTTTAAGGATTAAAAAGTATATTAAAATGATGTAGTGAAAGGAAGTGACTTTCAGAATATGCTGTTGGTAATTATAATCATTTCAATGTTTTATACCTACAGGTGTATAATCATGATTAATATTCAAGGTGGTCTTCTTGAGGCAATTCATTATTTAAAAAAAAGACTAAATTACATTTCATATCATGGTCAGAAAGTTAACTCATAACATACAGAAATGTTTTTAGCAATGTTTTAAATAAAATGAGTTTATACTGGCAAATTTATTTTCATTAACTTATAAGTTCAAAGATTTGAATGTAAAGGGAAAAAGTCAATATGGTCCAAGACCATACAAATCATAAAGAACATGGAAACTACTTAACTGGGATATTTAAAATAAATTCTAAGATACAAGTTATCATTTCCTTAAATTATAACACTTTATAATACTAAAATCTGAGATACAGACAGTGGCATTACATGAGGAAATCTACACTGCCTTAAAAAATGTGATGGCTTTATAGCATGTTCAGAAATTCTTTGACATTCCTCCCTTCAAAAGGTGAAGCCTAATTCCTCTCCTTTTGAAGGTGGGTCAGGTTTAGTGACTAGCAGCTAATAAACAGAATATGGCAGAAGTAAAACTATGTGACTTTTAAGATTAGTTTATAATAGGTGTAGTTTTCACTTGGTTCTAGTTCTCTGATGAAGGGTTGCCAGGCCATGAGGACACTCAAGCAGTCTATGGAGAGACCCATGTTGCAAGGAAATGAAGCCTCCCACCAACAACCAGCATCAACTTGTCAACCATGTGAGTGAGCCACGTTGGTAAAAATCCTCTGGTCGTAGTCAAGCTTTCAGTTGACTCTGGCTTTGAGTCATTAAATTTGTGGTGATGTGTTATAGCAGCATCAGGAAATTAATACATTACCTGTATGACTTCTCAACTGTCTCATATACAGATAGTCCAATCTGGACTCTACCCCAATTCCTTTGCATTCCAAAATTTCACCTAAAATTTTGAAAGGTCACTGTAACTGGAAATCAAATTAAACATCTGAAAACATTGAAAGGTCACTGTAACTGGAAATCAAATTAATAGTTGTATCAGCAAAGATCAACATACAAAATCCTGACAAAGGGGAAAAAATAAAACTATGACATAAAATTAAAGGCTTTAAAGGGGACTAATTTATTCTGAAATAAAGTAGACCAGTTTATCTGAAATAAAGATACTTAAGTATACATGGAGCAGTCAATAAGAATGTTAGCGACTAGGTTAAGAAAGCAGTCGTTCAAACTCAACTACATTAGGTTTATGAATAGAGAAGCTTTACCTGGCCTGTTACTTGTGTATTTCATACTTAGCACATGATTTGCCTATAATACATTGGCCCATAATTATTTGTCAAATACATTTCATCTAAAAATTGAAGGATAAATAATTCAACATAAAGATGTACTCTAGGTAATATAAATCTTGTTTTCAAGTAGAAAAAATATTGTTAAAACTTCCAAAATATTTTAATGCAAAAATTTTCATTGTTAATAAAATCTAAATATGCTAAATGTTTTCTGATATAGATTGCTGTTATCATCAATGAACCATTAGGTTCATTTTATGAACCATTAAGTCAGCCAATGTTCCAATTAGAGTGGAATAAGAGCCTTATAAAATCTGGGGGCCAAAAGGGAATTGATAATTTTTAAAAGGAGGTGATAACTGAGAAGGAGAAAGCATGGATAACACCAAAATGTAGTCAGAACAGCAAAAGAGGAGTTAAAGAATGATCTGCATTAGATAATAATTTAATATAGCAGGGAACATTAAATCCAAGAAGGTCTAAGGAAAGAAAACCATCAAGCAAATTTTAAGTCCAAATTCAAGTGATTATTAATGGAATACAGCTGGTTTAATTCACAGGGATCTTTGATCTAAGATGAAATACAGGGACTCAGAACACGCTGTGATATGTTCTGTGGATTTTGCTGGCATATGAAATCTGCAAGGTAATCAGTGATTCTAAAATAAGTTGTGACTCATAGATCTAGATCAACTTTTATGGACATTTTTGAAATTACAATGACCTGTTTCCACAATCATAAAAGTACAGGCTTCATAAAGCTTAATTTCAACAAAAGTGCCCAAAACAGATGTGTTACACTAAGATGTTAGATAGGTTCATAAATTATCATATCTTTAAAATACCTCACACTTTTGTATCCTCCCATTCCCATCTTAGGCATCATAATCTAGATTCCCTATCATCCTACACATCTGGTTTTAAAACTTTGGAGTAATACTGGAAAGTAAATTTACAGGCAATTTAGCTATGACATTTTTTGAAGTGGCATAATACCCTGCATGTTTATATATATATGTGTGTATATATATGTTATACACATTATATATATATATTATATACAATACTTGTATATATATATTCTATTGTAACAAAATTCAAGTCGAGGTAATAGTATAATCCATAGCCCATCTTCTACTATTAACAACCCATGACCAATCTTGCTTTATTTATACTCTCTTGTCTACAGTTCTCATCTTTGGATTACTTTGAAGCAATCCCAGGAATTGTATTATTTCATCCCAAATATTTTCTTTATATGTTTCTAAAAGATTCTTTTTTGTTGTTATTTATCCCATCTCTTTTATATCTATAATTTATATTTTATGTTTTCCTTCTATTAATTTGCTAGTTATATACTTTTTACTATTCTTTTAGTGTTTCCTGTATGCATCTTTAACATTACCACCTAATAAAAATTCTTAGTTTTACCAATTCTGAGAGAGTTGTAGAACTTCAGATTCTTTAAAATTTGTTTTCCCCTCAATCAGATTTTTCCTTTTTTGGCATGCATTGCTTTTCCTAATATAATCTGAATAGTATAAGACATTATAATTATTGTGTTCTTCAGTTGGTATTTATTTTATCGACCTACATATTTACCTTCTGTGATGGTCTTCATTTCCCCTGAATAGTCATGTTTCTGTCTGGAAATTTTTCCTTTTCTACCAGAACTGTGTTTAATTTTTTAAGTGCAGGCCTGCTGGTGACAAACTTCCTTGGTCACTGTTTGCTTAGAAAAGTCTTTACTTCGTTTTCTCTTTTGAAGGATATTTTCACTGGGCAAATATTTCTAGATGCGTTTACTTCCTTTTATCACTTTATATATGTCTTTCATTGCTTTCTGGCTTTCAGTGTTTCTGTTGAGTAGTCAGTCACCTATCTATCATATTGTTGGCCCTTTGAAAGCAATGTGTCTTTTTTTCTGACTACTTTTAAACCTTTTTTCTAAGATTACCAACAGGTTTACCTTATATGCATGGGTGTGGTTTTCTTTGGTTTAGAGGTTTGCTAACTTCCTGAATCTGAGGGTTGATATATCTCATCAGTTCAGAAAATTCTCAGCCATTATCAATTCAAATATTTTTTCTACCATATTATCTCTTTTGTTTCCTTTTGAGATTCCACTAGCACACAAGTTAGACCTTTTGCATATAACCCACGTGTCTTTTTATTTATTTATACTTTCTGTATTTTATTAGAGTATTTTTTATTGACCTGTCTTTGAGTTCAGTGATCCTCTATTTTCTGTTAAAGCCATCCAGTGAGCTCTTAATTTTATTTTTCAACTCTAGAATGTTCATTTTATTCCTTTTTAAATTTAAGATTCCAATTATTTTTTGAAAATCCTTATTCTGCTTTTTTCTCATTTTAAAAATTTTGTTTAACAAATTTATCATAGTTATTTCAAAGACTGTGTCTGCTAATTCCAGTAACTATGTCTGCTAATTCCAGTAACTGTGTAGTCCACATATATTGTCTGATATTTCCCTTGATTATCAGCCATTGCTTTTGTCTCTCACATGCTTCATCATTTTTGTTATTATATGCTGAAAATTGTGTCCCAAAAAAAAAAAAAAAAGAAAAGAATCCAGATGATCTCATCTTTCACCAGTCATGGGTCTCTCTTTACCTTATTAAGTAATATAATCAGGAGTTAAGCTGGGTCAGGCTAGACTGCAGTTTTAGTAAAAATCAGTCCATCTTAATTTCACCCTTGTTTTTAAGGCATGACCCTTCCAGTATAATGAGGCTCTCTCCCTTGCCTTGATGTACTGTGGGAGATCAAGCTCTGTCCTTCAGATATTCCAAATCAAGCTTTTTCTTTTTCAGTTCCAAGTAGTTCAAAATTGAACAGTATCTTAAGGGGAATAAAATTGTTGTGCCGAAGGTAAATATCCTTCCAACAGGTCTTTTTTTTAAATTTTTCCTAAGCACTATAAGATGTGGGAGATCGGTCTGCCTTTTATAAACTTTCAACCTAGTTCCCCAGTCTCCTAAACAGCATCAGAACTCAACAAATGTCCAATGATACAAACTATGAGTTTCTTTCTCTCTAGTTTCCAATTGTTCCCATCAGCCTCACATGACCACAACATTTTAGGTTAATTTCTCTTTCTCCTAACAGATGTTTTTTGGTCTAGAAAAATCCCAATATTTAGCCCAGTCCAAGAATTAATGAACTCCCAGAGGAGAGCATTAGCTTCTGTTAGAAAAGTTCTTTTCTTTGTGGAATATTTGCTTGTCTAATCCTCATGGCACCACAAATCTCTGATACCATTACAATATTATCTTGTAATTTAGGCAAGCGTTTTTTTTGTTGAGCCATATGAAATTTCCAATATTTTTTAGGTCAGAAACAAATTGCCCCAAGAGACTTAGCCAGCCTTGACCTATCATGTTTTATTCATAAGCAGAATTTTTATATAAAAAGACTTTTTACAATATATATTTAGAGCATTTGCAGCCTGCAAAACAATCTTTATGTTTTAAATCCAATAAAATGATTAATTTATTTATACAACAAAGAGCTAATACATGCCTTTTATTATTCTTAGACTTAGCGTTACACGCTGAACATGCAATAACTGGCAAAACAGACGCAGTTCCTACCTAGATGAGCTGAAATCTTTAATCAGGGAGACATCTTTGCCCACAAATTCACACAAATACATAATCTAAAAAAGTATTTAGATGAAAAATTCTGTTGAGCTATAAAAATATTTATAAAGTGGACCTGATCTAGTCTGAGGAGTTTAGATAAGTCTTCTATAAGAAGTGGCTCTTAAATTCATAGCTGAAGAATACATTAAGTAACACAAAGCTAGGATTTAACACATAGATAAGTGCAGTACTAAATAAATGTAGATAAATGGAAGTATATTTGACAAAAATGAGGGTACCTTAGTGAAATAACAACTCATAATCCTATAATAAAATAGGACACATGATGTTATGTGAACACTTGAGTGTCATTTAATCTGGCTTTGGTGGTCCAGAGTATGTGCCTATAGAATTTTCCATCTAAGCTCACATAGGAAAGGTGAGTTGATGTCACCCATGAAAATATAGGGAAATCTTATATTTTAGACAAAGGGAATTACAGAGAAAAACATGACAGTCCTTTAAGATGTCTGAAAATAACATAAAGGATAAAGATAAACAGCTATTCAAGGATTTTCATCAGGGAGCTGACATGACCTGTTTAGCATTTTATAAACTTTACTCTGAATTCAATGTGCTGAAAGATCTGGAGAGAAAAAGCTTATAATCAAGAGGTGACTATTCCAGGATGGAAATGAGTAATCAAAATTCCAGAGAGCATTGTGAACAGTGCCTATTTTGAGAAATTTTAGAAGACTGATGAGTCAGGGCTTTTCATTTGATTTGATCTGGGGGTTTAAGAGAGAAGAAAGATAATATAGGGAGTAAGGGAAGAGAGCAGCAAGCTTGTCATCTGAGGGAGATGGATTGGAATTTGATATTGATGAAGTCAATTTTTAATGAGACTGAAATTTAAAACATAGTCTATGTAGGCATTTGGTTGTAGTTATGCTGAAATAAAGGTCATTAGTGTTTTGAAAGGTAAAACAACTAAGAGGCTAGGATATATAAGATTAAGCAAAGTGGATATTGAAGTCAATCAAGTGGATAGTAGCTGGAAAGATCTCTAGGTAGAATGACATTGAGAAGGTTTAGAGGGTGTAAAACTTTTAATACAGATGAGAATGTTGAAGATGGGAGAATACATCAATTATCCTAGGTCAGAAGTTGACATCAGACATCACTTTTACCATGTTAATTCCACTTAACCTTATTTATGTTTTGTTTTAGTTATAAAATCATGTATATTCTGACACTTTTGTTTTGATATTAGTATAAAGTAAGAAAATGTGCCAGCCATGAAAGTAAATCACAAGAGCACAGGGTAGTAATTCATTTGGAAAATAGGGTTAGCTGTAGTAGCAATATGATATTAACCTGAAGAGTAAATTTTAACTTATATAAATATAGCAAATTGCTTTTCTGAAACAGAGTTCAGTACAACCATGAAGAAAAGAGTAAGACTCTTTCATTTTACCTGGGGGAAGCAAATGGATACCAATACTGACAAGGAAGTTCCTTCCTGTGCTTATATTTTTACTAAAGAAGTCAGAAGAGTTGTCCATTTTAATGGACAACTGCTATATTCAAGAAACTTGGACTTTGAAAATGGCAAAGAAAAGCAAAGAAGGATATATAGGGCAATCCTGACAATATTTAAATCAGTCCTAACCCATAATGCATATCAGAAGAAGATAAATTATTGTAAAGTTATCTTATCTCTGTTCAAAGTTCAAATAAAATCTTTGCCCTTTTGTAAAAAAAATAATAATAATTTCCTAAAAGAGTATTCCCCAAAATAAAAGATGTAAAGATTTGCTATTTTTTGCTTACCTGCTCTTGTGAAAATCTTATTCAGATACACAACTCAGGAAAAAATATCCCTGAGTGTATAAGCAGCTAAGGAAACAGTGACATCTACAGCAGCAAGAGTTAACATAACATTTGTAAGTGATATCCATCACAAACCAAATATATCTATTTCATATTCAGTCTGGAGAGTGGGAGCCGAGTGACAGCTCATGTGCGTGTATGCAATCTAAATGATGAGAGGTGAATCATTCAAATCCTCTTTACTGTGATAAGAACGGAGAAACCTGCTGTAACTAGCTCAGAAAAAAAATGACCATCTATCACTCAAGTAATGTTTAAAATGTAGATTGTGTAAAGTGGTTTCTTTTGTGAGGTCATGAAGGAAGGTCTACACATCTGTGTGTAGAAAATAATTTTGGAATACTGTGTCACAAAACAAATCAGAACCAAGGGGCCATACACATACACACACACACACACACACACACACACACACACACACACATCCATTTACACAGAGAATATAAGTCAGAAAAGAAAAAAATAGAAATGTAATCTGAAGTCTTGTTCCTCCTAGCAAGTAAATCTCTATGTCATTTCCTATATATGACTCATTATTAAGTTCCACCTCTGTCTTGTACATGTCATTACTTTCTTTCTACCTACTGAATATCTATCTACTTTTCCTCCAAATCTGATTATTTCCCAATTACCTTCAAGAGGTAGGTTCATGGTCGCCCTTTTCAAAAAGCATCTCTGTGTTCATGTTCTAGACCAAGACGAGGGTCAAACTGATATCAGCAACTAGTAGTAGTAGTTGTTGAAGTTATGCTAAACACACAATGGGAAAGACAGATTGCATAGGGTCAGGCCAGACATGGAACACTCCCAAAACCAAGGTATTCAAAATAAGAAAGGCAAAGTTCAAAGGCAGAAAGTATAATAAAAACTACACAAAGTCTCTGATCCCCTGAGTCAGACAAAGGGAAACTTTACTTCTCTGGCCAGCTCTGTGAAAGTAAACGAAATTGACAAATTCTCAGTTTGGACTAAAGAATTCTATTCTCTGCTTTCAACCAAGGCTTCACAAACTTCTTCTACTGGTCTGTAAATAAGCTTTCACTGGTTTGCAAGAGAAAAAACTGTGAAAAATGAGCATTAATGTAATTAGTTCTTTATACGGCAACATTTATTAAAATTAAGACTGTCCTGTGTTTAGAGATTATGTCCTTCCTACACTTTTGGTGGTAATAAATGATAATTTGAATTATTTGTTTAGCTTGTTTCCAGGTCTTCAATCTGTAAATTAAATATCAGAAATTACTTATTTACCCCCCGGCCGGGGTCTATAAAAAAAAAAAAATCAAAGGGATCTACTGTCACTTAGTTACTCTCTAGATAAAATTCTTTTTGATAAGTGGATATCAAAGAATTTTGTAACTCTGAAAAACCTTCTCAATTCTTCAGGAGATTTTTAAATCTCCATTCTTTCATTCATTCCCTCAAAAAACACTACTAAACCTTACCATATGCCTGACAGTATACTAATCACCTAGGATATATGTGAAAATGCCAGACAAGTTTCCTTCTCTAATGGAGCTTAAATTCTACTTCAGGGACAAAAACAATAAGCAAATAAATTGATTAATTTATAGATGCATAGCTCACATAAAAACATAGAATATATAGTATGTATAAAATTAAAATACAACTATATGATAGTCACTGAGTAGTTATTTATATTTGGAAGATCATCATGGAAAGTCTTTCTGAGATGTAACATTTAAGCCAAGATCAGATTGACAGAAGCCAGTCAAGGAAAGCCTCTTTCAGGAAGATGGAAGAGCAGCTGGAAAAAAAGGCCTGAAGGCATATTCTATGGAGAGTGACTGATGCCCCCTGGAGCTGAACAGTGCAGGAGGGCTAATTCCAAAACAGAAAGAAGGCAGGTATGCTGAAAAATATTAGGCAAGACTAAGGAAAAGGAGTAGGTTATGGTCAGAGAGATAATGAGGATTATGAAATCAATTACAAAACACTGTCTCCTCAAATTTAATCTTTCATTCAATAATAACTCACATCTATTGGATGTTCAATATAGTTCATATGTGCAATTTCTCATTTCTCACAATAAGGCTCTAATGTTTACTTTTTAGACCTCCATTGTATAAAGGCAAAACTGAAGTACAGTAATCTGTGCTCCATCATACAGATAATAAATGAGTAGTATTCGAGTGCAGGCAATCTAACTCTAAACTCTTAAGTAGGATGTTACACTTACTGATATGTTCCTTGCAGTTACTTCATGACCATGCCATAAAAAGATAGATGTCCATATGAAATTTAAATTCTATTTGAAGATAATGTATTTGGTTAAAAATTCTAAACTGACCTGAGAATTAAAATATGTTTACCAAAGTAAGTGCTTTGGACTAGAATTTCAATGAATGAGGATATTTTGTTTGCCACAACTGGGAGGGGTGGGGAGAGGTTACTGGCATCAAATGGGTAGACACCAGAGATGCTGCTCAACATTCTACAATACACAGGATAGATCCCATAATAAAGAATCAGGAACAATCATCCACAGGAAGACACTGGAACTCACCAAAAAAGATATCCAACATCCAAAGACAAAGGAGAAGCCATAATGAAATGGTAGGGGAGCAATCACAATAAAATCAAATCCCATAACTGATGGGTGGGTTATTCAAAAACTGGAGAACATTTATACCACTGAAGTCCACCCACTGGAGTGAAGGTGCTGAGCCCCACATCAGGCTTCCGAACCTCGGGGTACAGCAACGAGAGGAGGAATTCCTAGAGAATCAGACTTTAAAGGCTAGTGGGATTTGATTATAGGACTTCGACAGGACTGGGGGAAACAGAGACTCCACTCTTGGAGGGAACACACAAAGTAGTGTGCACATCAGGACCCAGGCAAAGGAGCAGTGACCCCATAGAGACTGAACCAGACCTACCTGCTAGTGTTGGAGGGTCTCCAGCAGAGGCGGGGGTGGCTCTGTCTCACCATGAGGACAAGGACACTGGCAGCAGAAGTTCTGGCAAGTACTCCTTGGCATGAGCCCTCCCAGCGTCTGCCATTAGCCCCACCAAAGAGCTCAGGTAGGCTCCATTGTTGGGTCGCCTCAGGCCAAACAACCAACAGGGGAGAGGACCCAGCCCCACCCATCAGCAGAGAAGTGGATTAAAGTTTTACTGAGCTCTGCCCACCACAGCAACAGCCAGCTCTACCCATCACGAGTCCCTCCCATCAGGAAACTTGCACAAGCCTCTTAGATAGCCTCATCCACCAGAGGGCAGACAGCAGAAGCAAGAAGAACTACAATCCTGCAGCCTGTGGACAAAAACCACATTCACAGAAAGACAGACAAGATGAAAAGACAGAGGGCTATGTACCAGATGAAGGAACAAGATAAAACCCCAGAAAAACAACTAAATGAAGTGGAGCTAGGCAATCTTCCAGAAAAAGAATTCAGAATAATGACAGTGAAAATGATCCAGGACCTCGGAAAAAGAATGGAGGCAAAAATCGAGAAGATGCAAGAAATGTTTAACAAAGATCTAGAAGAATTAAAGAACAAACAGAGATGAACAATGCAATGGTTGAAATGAAAAATACACTAGAAGGAATCAATAGGCGAATAACTGAGGCAGAAAAACGGATACGTGACCTGGAAGACAGAAAGGTGGAATGTACTGCTGCGGAGCAGAATAAAAAAAAAAGAATGAAAAAAATGAAGACAGCCTAAGAGACCTCTGGGGCAACATTAAATGCAACAACATTCACATTATAGATACAATAGTGGAAATAACTACTGCAGAGCAGAATAAAGAAAAAAGAATGAAAAGAACTGAGGACAGTCTCAGAGACCTCTGGGACAACATTAAATGCACCAACATTCGAATTATAGGGGTCCCAGAAGAAGAAGAGAAAAAGAAAGGGACTGAGAAAATATTTGAAGAGATTATAGTTGAAAACTTCCCTAATATAGGAAAGGAAATAGTCAATCAAGTCCAGGAAGCACAGAGAGTCCCATACAGGATAAACCCAAGGATAAACACGCCAAGACACATAATAATCAAACTGTCAAAAATTAAATACAAAGAAAACATATTAAAAGCAGCAAGGGAAAAACAACAAATAACACACAAAGGAATCCCCATAAGGTTAACATCTGATCTTTCAGCAGAAATGCTACAGGCCAGAAGGGAGTTGCAGGACATATTTAAAGTGATGAAGGAAAAAAACCTACAACCAAGATTACTCTACCCGGCAAGGATCTCATTCAGATTTGATGGAGAAATTAAAACCTTTACAGACAAGCAAAAGCTGAGAGAGTTCAGCACCACCAAACCAGCTTTACAACAAATGCTAAAGGAACTTCTCTAGGCAAGAAACACAAGAGAAGGAAAAGACCTACAAGAACAACCCGAAACAATTCAGTAAATGGTAATAGGACCATACATATCGATAATTACCTTAAATGTAAATGGATTAAATGCTCCCACCAAAAGACACAGACTGGCTGAATGGATACAAAAACAAGACCCATATATATGCTGTCTACAAGAGACCCACTTCAGACCTAGGGACACATACAGACTGAAAGTGAGGGGATGGAAAAAGATATTCCATGCAAATGGAAATCAAAAGAAAGCTGGAGTAGCAATACTCATATCAGATAAAATAGACTTTAAAATAAGGAATGTTACAAGAGACAAGGAAGGACACTACATAATGATCATGGGATCAATCCAAGATGAAGATATAACAATTGTAAATATATATGCTCCCAACATAGGAGCACCTCAATACATAATGCAAATGCTAACAGCCATAAGAGGGGAAATTGACAGTAACACAATAATGATGGGGGACTTTAATACCTCACTTACACCAATGGACAGATCATCCAGACAGAAAATTAATAAGGAAACACAAGCATTAAATGACACAATAGACCAGATACATTTAATTGATATTTATAGGACATTCCAACCAAAAACAGCAGATTACACTTTCTTCTCAAGTGCGCACGGAACAGGATAGATCACATCTTGGGTCACAAATCAAGCCTCAGTAAATTTAAGAAAATTGAAATCATAACAAGCATCTTTTGATCACAACGCTATGAGATTAGAAATCAATTATGGGGGAAAAAAACGTAAAAAACACAAACACGTGGAAGCTAAACAACACGTTTCTAAATAACCAAGAGATCATGGAAGAAATCAAAGTGGAAATCAAAAAATACCTAGAGACAAATGACAATGAAAACACAACGATCCAAAACCTACAGAATGCAGCAAAAGCAGTTTGAAAAGGGAAGTTTATAGCTATACAAGCCTACCTCAAGAAACAAGAAAAATCTCAAACAATCTAACTTTACACCTAAAGTAACTAGAGAAAGAAGAACAAACAGAACCCAGAGTTGGCAGAAGGTAAGAAATCATAAAGATTAGAGCAGAAATAAATGCAATAGAAACAAAGAAAACAATAGCAAAGATCAATAAAACTAAGGTAAAGTTGCAGGATACAAAATTTATGCACAGAAATCTCTTGCATTCCTAAACACTAATGATGAAAAATCTGAAAGAGAAATTAAGGAAACACCCCCAGTTACCACTGCAACAAAAAGAATAAAATACCTAGGGAGACAAAAGACCTGTATGCCAAAAACTGTAAGACACTGATGAAAGAAATTAAAGATGATACCATCAGATGGAGAGATATACCAATTTCTTGGATTGGAAGAATCAATTTTGTGAAAATGACTATACTCCCCAAAGCAATCTACAGATTCAATGCAATCCCTATCAAATTACCAATGGCATTTTTTATGGAACTAGAACAAAAAAATCTTAAAATTTGTATGGAGACACAAAAGACCCTGAATAGCCAAAGCAGTCTTGAGGGAAAAAAACGGAACTGGAGGAATCACACGCCCTGACTTCAGACTACACTACAATGCTACAGTAATCAAGACAATATGGTACTGGCACCAAAACAGAAATATAGATCAATGGAAAAAGAGAGAAAGACCAGAGATAAACCCACCCACCTATGGTCAACTAATCTATGACAAAGTAGGCAAGGATATACAATGGAGAAAAAACATCCTCTTCAATAAGTGGTGCTGGGAATACTGGACAGCTACATGTAAAAGAATGAAATTAGACCACTCCTTAACACCATACACAAAAATAAACTCAAAATGGATTAGAGACCTAAATGTTAAGACTGAACACTATAAAACTCTTAAAGGAAAACATAGGAAGAACACTCTTTGACATAAATCACAGCAAGATCTTTTTGATCCACCTCCTA
>NC_041214.2:58449144-58472110 GCF_002837175.3 Physeter macrocephalus
TGGATGGATCTAGAGACTGTCATACAGAGTCAAGTCAGATAGAGATAAACAAATATCGTATATTAATGCATATATGTGGAACCTAGAAAAATGGTACAGATGAACCGGTTTGCAGGGCAGAAATTGAAACACAGATGTAAAGAACAAACAAATGGACACCAACGGAGGAAAGCGGTGGGGGGGGGGTGATGAATTGGGAGATTAGGATTGACATGTATACACTGATGTGTATAAAATGGATGACTAATAACAACCTGCTGTATAAAAATAAATACATGAAATAAAATTCAAAAAAAAAAGAAAAACACTTAACAACAAAAAACCAACAACCTGATTCAAAATGAGCAAAAGACTTGAGTAGGTATTTCTCCAAAGAAGAGATACAAGTGGCCAATAAGCACATGAAAAGATGCTCAACATCCCCAATCATTAGGGAAATGCAAATCAAAACTACAATGAGATACCACCTTACACCCATTAGGATGGCTACTATCAAAAAAATAGAATATGAGTGTTTGCAAGGACATGGAGAAACTGGGACCCTGGTGTACTACTGGTGGAAATCGGTACAGTCACTATGGAAAACAGTATGGTGTTTCCTCAAGTAATTAAAGACAGAATTACTATATGATCCAGCAATTCCACTTCTGCACATATACCCCAAAGAACTGAAAGTAGGATCTCAAAGAGATATTTGTACAACCATGTTCATAGCAGCATTATTCGTAATAACGAAACCATGGAAGCAACTCAAGTGTCCATCAGTGGATGAACAGATAAGTAAAATGTGGATATACATACAATGGAATATTGTTTAGTCTTAAAAAGGAAGGAGATTATGGAGTATGTTTACAACATGGATACCTTGGGGATATTATGCTAAATGAAATTAGCCAGTCAGAAAAAGATACATACTGTATGATCCCACTTATATGAGGTACTTAGAAGAGTCAAAATCATAAAGACAGAAAGTAGACTGGTGATTACCAGGGGCTGGGGGCAGGGAATAATGGGGAGTTATTGTTTAATGAGTATAGAGCTTCAGTTTCACAAGATGAAAACAGTTATGGGGATGGACAGAGGAGATTTTTGCACAATGTTGTGAACATATTTGATAGAGCTGAACTGTACACTTAAAAAATGGTTAAGATGGGAAAAAAATTGTTTATCATGAAATATATCAAATACAAAGTATAAATAAAATACATATGTATAATTTAATGAATTAAAAGAAAAAGATGTGGCACATATATACAATGGAATATTACTCAGCCATAAAAAGGAACAAAATTCAGTTATTTGTAGTGAGGTGGATGGACCTAGAGTCTGTCATACAGAATGAAGTAAGTCAGAAAGAGAAAAACAAATACCATCTGCTAACACATACATATGGAATCTAGAAAAATGGTACTGACGAACCTACTGACAGGGCAGGAATAAAGACACAGATGTAGAGAACGGACTTAACGACACAGCCGGGGGAGGGGAGACAGGGACATAGTGAGAGAGTAGCACTGACACTACCTGGTAAGCTGCCACATAGCACAGGGAGATCACTCGGTGCTTTGTGTCCCCCTAGAGGGGTGGGATAGGGAGGGTGGGATGGAGGCTCAAGAGGCAGGGATATGGGGAATATATGTATACATATAGCTGATTCACTTTGTTGTAAAGCAGAAACTAACACAATGTTATAAAGCAATTATACTGTAATAAACATGTATTAAAAAAAAAAAGAATCAGCTGATCCAAAATGTCAATAGTGCTGAGATTGGGAAACTTTGCGTTATAGACACGAACACATAAAACAATATATCCTATGGCAGTTAATTTCTTTCTTCTTGAAAATCTACTGCCCACACTATGAATAAAGCTTATAGTAAATCTCTTTCTTTCTCTCCCTCTCCCTCTCTTTTACTTTGGTTACCCAGTATCTGAAAACCTTTTCTATGTTTGGGAAGAATCCCACATTATGATTCTCAGTGAAAGCCTCCAATCATAGGAGCTTAAAAATGTCACCAATTACATTTTCCTTGCAACTAGTACACAGTCATGTGGCATTGGCTCAACAGTAAAATAATCCACCCAGATCTTGAATTAGGACTTGGTGATGCAAGCAACTGGGGATGGCCAAAATCTACCTCTGACAACAGCTACAGGAAAGCCAGCTTCCTGGAGTGATGGAGCAGCAGTGATAAGAGCTGGTTATGTTGGCAATTCAAGCTGCTCTTGGTGCTTGGAAGCTGCAAGGTTTCCTTCACCAAATCTGCTCTACAGTGTGATTTGGGAGGTTGTTCCTGGCTTTACAACCTGATGCTGTGGCCCATCCAGCAATTATGAGAATTTCCCAGGGTCCTTTAATAAATTTTTGTTCTATTTTACTCAGCCAGAATGGGATTCTGTTGATTTCAAGTAAAAACTCTGATACAGAGCTACTTTTTAGTCTTGCTCTCTGGGTATTTTAATATGTATATCTTGTAACTACCTATATCTTGAGAAGACATACAGCATTGTATATATTCAATTTGATTTTCCCTTTAAATTTCTATTTATTATAATTATATACAACAGCATATAAAATATGGGTATAGTTTTTTAAGGTAGCAAATCAAACCCATGTACCACCACCCAGCTTATAAATGAAGAAAAACAAAAACAAACAGGGAATGAGGTGTTCTCTGTGTTCCCCTACATATTTGCCCCATCTCTCTCCACAAAGAGGCGACCCCACACTGAATACATATAATATACACATATATATGGATATATATAATATTCTGGTGTGTATATATTTATATATTCTGATGTATACACATATATGTCGATATATATATTTGATATATAGCCTGATACATATTCTTATATATATACTGATTCTTAGTATATCTGAAAGATGTACTAATGACTTTTGAAAGTTAACACAGAGAGATAAAACTTCGTAACTGCCATTAATAATAAAAATGGATTTGGATATTACAATTATGTTCAATTTTGAGAACTAATTATCTGTCTTAGTGTTAAAATGCAGATTCCTCAAGTACAATCCAGAAGTTGTAAACCGGAATCTCTGTTATTGGGAACTGGCGTTTCTTGTTACATGCCTTTCTGTGCCTTCCATGGTTGAGTCTCAGGGAGCCAGAAACATCTGGTGAGTGGGGATGTAAATATCACTGTGTGACCCAATGCCCTCACGGGTCCATTCCGCAAAGCCTGGCACAGGTGGTGTCAAATCTGCCTCGCCTCCCTTCCTCCTCTTCTTCTGGGGCCCCTGGCTGCTCCAGTTCCCTCTCTCCTCCAATCCAGTGGAACCACTCATCAGGCAGCCCTCCTCCCGACAGGTGAAGCAGGCAGCAACAGCAATGAGCGTGGGTGGGAAGGTCACAGCTGTGTCGTTTCCCTTCCGAAGGCTACACCAGTGGCTCTTAACAAGAATGCCCTGCCCTACCCACTGCGACCAGGGCTAGCAAACAGCCCGGATTAAACCCTCACCACATCTGGGATGCTCCTGTCTCACCTGCAAAAGGTTTTCATCAGCCATGGGAGCAGTGGGTACTCTGACCTCCATACCTACGCTCCTGGGAACAACACGCCTCCAGCCTGGGCCACCCACCGAGCCAACCCTGATGTCCCGGGTGGTGGGGTACCTAGTGGTGGTGGTGGCTGACACCCCCAGGGTGGCCTATGTTGACCCTAAAAAGGACCTCCCAGACAGCCACAGCCTGCACGGCCAATGGTTACCAGTCCCCCCTTTACAGTAAGCCATGACGCAATCCCTGGGGGTCCCTTCCAGTTGTAGGAGCCTTGCAAGGCTACAGAAAGCGGCCACCAGGACCTGGAGACCCACCCCTCTGAAGGGCACCAGCAGCCACACCACAGCCTTGCACACACCCCGTACGACCTTGCCAACTGTGGCACAGGAGTCAGCAAAGGGCGTGGTACTCTCAACAGGCGCCCAGCCACCAGAGCGTGATGTCTAGGCCCACCTCTGCCGAGATGGCCAAGACGTGGTGTTCGGCGCTGGTGGCAGAGAGCATCATTCCCGCTGGGTAGTCCAAGATGGGCCCCCTTGTTTCACAGAGGCGGCCAGGGCTGGGCCCGCAGGGGGAATGGGGTGCGCTGCCGTCCCCCGAAACTGGGCTCGCCTTCCCCACCTCCCCTTCTTCTACTTCACTGTCCTGGCGCGGCGGCTGCGGGCGCTGCCATCCGCCAAGGCCTGGGCAACCCTGAGGAGAGAGAAGCATGGGCCCGGCAACTATGGAAGGCTGCCTGACTCACACAGTCCGGCTCCCCCCGACCCCGACCCCCGCGCCGTTTCCTCTGGAGACGCCAAGAGTACAGGAGATAGAAAGTTACAGTGCACCCACCCAATGCCAATTTGTAGACTCACACGCCTTGTCTCTCAACTTCGAAAATGTAAAGTCAGCTGGAAGAAGACACGGTGGCTCTGAGCCTTAGGAGCGGAGACGAGCACGAGGAGAAATGCTGCTGGCGAAGCGGAAGCGTTAACCGAGGCACGAAAGATGGAACTGCGCAGGCGCACAGCAGTTTTCAAATGCGAGCAGCTGGGAGGGTGTGTCCAGAAAACGTGGTCTCAGGACGAGACTTGTTTTTCTCTCCTCTGTGTTTTATCAATATATATTGTCATATCTACAGTCAATGTATGAAGAAACTGAGGCACAGAGAGGTTAAGTAACTTGCCTGGTGTTACAATGCCAGTGAGTAGCTGAACTAGGATCTGAACCTAGAAACTCTAATTCCAAAATTTGCCTTCTGGATAAATGAATTTATATGTACACTTGTTCTCAATTCCAAGTTCTCATAAAAGTGACCAAAATATTTTTTAAAAGGTGAAATATTTGGGCTTCCCTGGTGGCGCAGTGGTTGAGAGTCCGCCTGCGGATGCAGGGGACACGGGTTCATACCCCGGTCCGGGAGGATCCCACATGCCGCGGAGCGTCTGGGCCCGTGAGCCATGGCCACTGAGCCTGTGCGTCCGGAGCCTGTGCTGCGCAACGGGCGGGGCCACAACAGTGAGAGGCCTGCGTACTACAAAAAAAAAAAAAAAAAAAAAAGTTGAATTACTTAAGGAAGTTGGAGTGTCCATCAGTGAAATAATTTTAATGTGTTTGTAGAGGATAGAAGGTTGATGTGATTGAAGGGTAAAATGTCAACTGTAGATAAAATATAGGAAATTTTATTTCATGAGAAAGCAGAAAAGACTCCAAATCCTTTAAATTGTAGTGGCAAATATGATACAAAAATTAAAATTAATTAATTAAAAAATAAGACCCTTGTCAGCTAGAGCATTGAGATTCACACCGCTTCAATACATGATTGACTTGCAGCCATGACTCTCTTGCTCCCTCACCCCCACCACCCCAAGTAAAGCCTAAGAACTACCTTCGAGCCAAAGTGTGTAATTTACCACCAAGGACCTTCTAGTAAGGACAGTGGGGTTTCAGTGAGAGGCAGAGCTGTCTGCAGAACTGAAACTTAAAATTAGGCTCTCCCACTTGGTCTTTGCTTGTACTCCATCGCTTGATCACTGTACAAATTGCCATCTCATATCCACCCAACATCCCCTCATGTAGTCTACATTAACATAGATTCCTTGACTTGCCTTTATTCTGTCTGCTAGGTGCACCTTTCTTCATCTTACTGGAATGTTCTTACTTTTCAAAATCAATCCTTATTCTTTACCATAATCTATGTGAAATTCTAACTCACTTTTTAAATATCTTAATCATCACCATCATCATCACCACCACCACCACCATCATCATCATCGTCATCATTGCTGCCATTAAAGCATGCATTCATAACTGCATGTTAAACACTCCATACGCATTATATTACTATGCTAATGTTATCTGAGTTGAAAAAACTGAGGGTTAAAAGATTAAGTAACTTACCTAATATTACAAAGTTAGGATGTAGTAAAAACATCATGAAATTCATTCTTTTTCTTATTTCACAGTCTGTCATACTGCCTTGATCTACAATACCTTTTGTGCACTTTCCATGTGCATTTATAATTACATATACCACATAATGTTGTATTTATTTGTTTACATGTGTATCTTTCCTCTGTTATTCATCCAGGAATGAATATTCCCTGACAATATAGATTGTAAGTGATTTGTGAATATATCTATATCTGTATATCTATATACCTAACACCTGGTGAAGTTTCTGATACTCTATAGCTATATCATATATAAGTATAAAACATAGAAAATAACAAAAATTACAAATGTATGGGGCACATATATGCATATGAAAAACATTATAAATAAATCAGTATCTTCAAAATTAATTCCAGTTCCAATCAATTTTAATAAAATAGTTTTGGGATGTTCTTTTAACTTGACAAACAGTAGAAACTTTATATAGAAAAAAAAATTGAGAGTAATCCCAAAAACATTAATAGAGAATAAATAGATGTTATTCCTATAGATATTAGAACATGTTATTATAAAAAAGAATAAACAAAATGACATAATACTAACAAAAATAGATAAGAGAAATGGAAAAATCACCATACATAGTCACTATTATATAATATATAATGTATAATTATATATATAAGAATTTATATGTATAAATTCTTTCTTGAACTCATGAAGAAGTACTTTTAAAAACTGATTTTAGGAATACTGATTATTAATTTTAAAAACATTAATATCCTTACTTCATGCCATATGCACCATATTACAATGTAATAAAAATAAAATGCTTTAGAATAAGAGACAAAGATGAAATTTAAATATTGAAGCAATTCAAATATAGTAAAAACATATAAAATTTTGCTAAATAAAAATTTAAAGTTAATGTATATTAAAAATAATAAAATAAAAGTGCCAAGTAATTTTGGAGAGAAATAGCAAAGAATGTTACAACAAATAGGTTGATATTTTTATTTTACATAAAATTTATGAGTGATGATATGAAAATACTACAGATCCTATGACCAGACATATCTGAATATAGAAGTAAACTAGCTGATAAACAATTTTCAACATATCTCAGAATAAAAAATCAAATTAACACAGCAAAAAGCCATTCATCCCCTAAAATGTTGGAAAAATGAATTTGAAACATTCCAATGTTTGCTTAGTGTCCTAGTACACTGGCAAAGATGTAATTTGGTGAAGTTCTTCTGAAAGACAAATTAATATCATACGTCTAGAACCTTAATTTATATATTTTGACCCATTATTTCCCTTTCTTAAATTTATTGCAGTGAAATAATTGTAATGGTAGGCAAAAGTTTATATGTTTATATGTGCAAATGTCTCAGAATTATTCATGATAAATAATCAGAAAAATATTAAATTTTCAACAATGTATACCTTTAAAATATTGCATCTTAAAAAATAAAAATGATCTGATCATTAAAATATGGCTTTAAAAGATAATTAAATATCATGATTATAAGCTTATGATATAGAATTGAACCAACAATAAGGCAGATTACAAAATCATATTATTTGATGTTTATTAAATTATATTGTTTTCATTCATACACCAAATTTAATAGTTACTGACCTAAGTTTAGACATTTTTAGTAATTTTGTTTTCATCTTTATATTTCTCTAACTTTTTAAATGATCATATAGTATTTTTGTTTTCATTACTAGAATGTTCGCACAAAAATTTTCTTTTCAAAAAATATTTATCTCTTTAAAAATACTCAGAGTCTAATAAGTAGGGTAAAAAGAACTGCATAAAATTTTACAAATACACTAATGCAACTTTTAAAAATAAAATTTAAACTCTTTAAATATATTCAACAAATGCCACAATGTCCTTGCTAATTTGATGTGGTTTTCACATATTGTTCTACTTTCCAAATGTTTCATTTATAACCTAAATAAAATGTTAATAGTGTATCTTTACATTAAACTTCATAAACATTTCCAAAGATGATGTGTCCTAGTTAGTTGTTCAGGCTGCTGTAGCAAATTACCATAGACTGGGTGGTTTAAACAACAAACATTTATTTCTCACCAGATCTGAAGGCCTGGAAGTCAAAGAGCAAGATGCCAGCAAACTTGGTGTTTGGTTAAGGCCCTCTTTCTGGTTTGCATATGGCTGCCTTCTAAATTTATCTTCACATGGCAGAGTGGAAACAGATCTTTCTGGGGTACTTTTTATAAGAGCACTAATCCCATCCATGAGAACTTCACCCTCATGACCTAATTACCTCTCAATAGCACTACCTCCTAATACCATCACATTGGGAATTAGAATTTCAACATATGAATTTGGGGGAGACACACATTTTCAGTCCATAATAATATGCAAAATAACAATCAAAACAAAAACATTCCAAAAAACTTTTAATGTTACACATGATTAAAATTTTTCAAGATATTGTTTCTATAAATATGGACTTATTCAATAATTACATAATGATGTTTTTAAATGTGCAAGAGGTGCCTTAGTAATACATAACATGTTGTTTTAACAATCAGGCTCCTACAAATTCAAATTAAATAACTCTCAAAAACTAATACTTGATGTAGAGATACATGGAAATTTGAGAATTCATTATTTGATTCCTAAAAACTTAAAAATAAAGGTGACAGAATTAACACTTTTCCCAATCTCACCCAAAATTCCAATATATTTAACAATGACAAATACATCTGTTACAGATGATTCGAACCATGTTGTGTATTGTAGCCTTGGTTTGGAATCTAGTCCTTTTTGCCATGTACATGAGTTCAAAGGATACTCTCAGAGAGGAAATGTCTAAGACGTATAAGAGGACCTTTTACTGGAAATGAAATCTTTTGGTGGGAGCCCAAGGTAAAGATGGGGATGTGCAGTTCTGTGGGAAGTGATAGCCCTATGCTAAGCATTTTCACAGTTGTCAACCTATCCCAAAATACAAGAGTTGAACTTAAGAAAAAATGATAAGTGTAATCTTAAGTAATTCATGTAGCCACTGGAGGAAGCTGGTGTACTCTTACAAAAAACAAGGATAATTAAAAGTTTTGAGTGGCTGGGGGACTTGAAGATTGTCAATATTTTACAATGTGCAATGTCCAAATTTTATAAATAAGTGCATTTGGTACCTATACAATGTTCATACTTTCAGACAGAATAAACATTTATTTCTCCAATCATTTTAAGTTAATTTAAAAATATGGAAAGCTCTTTCTTATGTAGAAAGAGTGATTCTAAAATATAACTTATTAATATTTCAAAATTTAAGTTAATTTAAAAATATGGAAAGCTCTTTCTTATGTAGAAAGAGTGATTCTAAAATATAACATTAATATTTCAAAGTAAGTAAAAACAATACATAGTCTTCTCAGATATCTACAACAGCTTGGTATGATAAATATATTTTACCAGAAACTGAATTTTAACTCACAGAATCAGTTACTGAGGACATCTGTTACTATTTTCTTCATCTTTCTCAGTGTTCAACTGAAATGCATCTTTAAACTTAATTGCAATTTAAAAATAATTTTTAGTCCATATTTCTAATTTTAAACGTAGATGATTAGACTGGCAACTGCCCACATGTCTAAATTATTTGTTCTTTTATCAGTACCATGATTGTTTTTATTTAAAGTGCTGAATAGAAAAAATAATCTTGCCTGTACCTGATTATATTGTTAGATATTGAATGAAGAAATTGCAAAATGGAGGAAAATAAAATTTAGCTAAATAAACATTAGAACAACTACAGTTACCAGAAATATTTTCAAAAATCAGCTTCTCCATATCAACTGATTTTGGCTCTCACATCTCTCCTTTTTGATTTGGGAATAATAATTTTATAATATTGGATATGTTCACAGACCTAGCATACTGCAGCTGTAACCATCATTCAAATTTTTATGCTGATTATACTCACTAATTACAACTGGGATGCAAAACAGATTTCATATTAAGCTACATTATAATGGAAGAAATTTAAACAAACCTATTTTTTAGAAGTATATTCTTTCGGAGACTGCAGATTTCAAGGAAGCATTAGCCAATTAAAAACACCAGGCTAGTTCTTGAATAAAGGATTAAAGCAAAAGATTACTTTCACACTTGGGTGGTGTATATCAAAGCAGACATTTTGCCTGATGGCCACCCTTGTGGCAAATGAAATAAAAAGCTAGACTATGCAATAAAAGATGACCATTTGTACAGTTCCATATTAAATAATGCATTTTGAGAAGCCTTTTCTATTTCCTTGGTAGGCTGTCTAATTTGAATTCGGTCTTCATTTCAACAAGACATATTTCACTTATTTACCCTTGTATATTCGTCAGGCATTTGCGTTTCTAGTGCAAGTGTTCTCTCCATGACTAACCTTGTCCTTTCAGGAATGAGCCTGCTGGATTGTGACATACACAACGCCATGTAATTTAAAAGTCTCATATAAGTGTGGATCCAATATTCCTTCCTCAGGACACAGTATTGTTTACAAATGAAGGAAAACAAACCACTCTGGCATTAGGTTCTGAAACTATATGCTGGGTAAAAGTAATTTGTCTGCTCTGAAAGTAATTCCAGACCTGATAGGACGATTGGATAAAGGTTTAGCACTGAATTTGAGATGAGCAAACATGGGGTAGAATGATTCAATCAGACTTTTGCACTTATTTTTTACTGTTTCAGTAACATACTGAGCTAACTTTTACCTCCATGCCTTTGCTTATACTGTTCTGTACCTAGAATGCCTATCTTTCTAATTCCCAGTATCTAGCTTATATCTACTTTTTAAAGCTTAAGTCAAGTTGCATGTATTTGTTGAAGTCTTTTCTTCCATATCAGTAAGTAAATAACCTTACTTTCTTCTGAACCTCCTATACTATTTTTTTCTTTCTACACAATGAATTAAGTGATATTTAGGAAAGAGAACACACATTATAGTTAGATGACAGTCTGAATTTTATCTCTGCCATTTACTAGCTGATGTCATATCTACTTTTTAAAGCTTAAGTCAAGTTGCATGTATTTGTTGAAGTCTTTTCTTCCATATCAGTAAGTAAATAACCTTACTTTCTTCTGAACCTCCTATACTATTTTTTTCTTTCTACACAATGAATTAAGTGATATTTAGGAAAGAGAACACACATTATAGTTAGATGACAGTCTGAATTTTATCTCTGCCATTTACTAGCTGTCATTATCTTCCCTTAAAGAGGAATAATAGTGGTACATTAGGAGATGATGAGGATCAAATATCTTAAAGCAAAAAGAAGTATGTGGTAAACCAAAAAAGAAAAGCTTTTATATTTTAAAATGTACTTTTGTTTCATCATGTACTTTCCTTTTTTATGTAATTGTTCTTTATGTGCTTTCCAAAATTGTTTCGATTATAAATCCCTGGAGAGCAGGGATTAAGGCATGCATATGCACAAATGTTTTACATTTTGGAGATTTTTGGTACATTTATACAATAAATGAATCTATATCCATCTAGTTAGCTATCTACCTACCTATCTATCAACTATCTTGGAACCAGAATGGATAAAAGGCTCAAGACATTTTAGAGATCAGTGTAAAGGGAAATAATTAAATAATTGAACTTACATTGATACAGGTTAAAATATTTAATATACTAAGAGAGTAGATCTTAAAAGTTCTCATCACAAGAAAAAAATCTGTAACTATGGGTGGTAATGGAAGTTAACTAAAGTTATTGTGGTAATCATTTCACAATATATATATCAATACATACATCAAATCTTTATCTTGTACACCAAAAACTGATATAATGTTATGTGTCAATTATATCTGAATAAAAAATAAACATTTAATATGTATCAAACTGTACCACCGTGACAGAAAATGTCCTGTAGAGCAGGTAAAATTTTATTTGTTTAAGAAAGAAAAAAGTTGAACTGACAAGCAAATATAAAAAATTGCATAAGGAGAAACAATAAGAATAAACTGCTCCCAAGTTAGAGCAACTAGCAGAGGACTAGAAAATAGCTGATAGTAAATACATGATTTTTCAAATTTTAAAAATTTAGTTAACAGAGAATAAACATCAGGAAAAGCTGAAATAAGAGGTGACCTAATAATCATGAATAAGCAAATGCTGAAAGTTCTTTTTATCTTCAAATACTGTAATATCTTTACAAGTTTGCCATAGGCTCTCCTTTCTGTCCTGGAATTCTTATATTTAGAGATCACTAGCGGTCAAAAGTGAGGCCAATATGTATTTATAAACCACCTGATACAGAAAAAAACAAACCAAAAAGTGATTAGGAGAGGTAAAATATCCAAAGTGGACAACCTGAAAGATTACAATATTTATTTCATATGAATAAACATTGTCCTGGGCATTGTAAGAGAAAATTAAGATGAAAAAGTTTTGGTTACTGCTCTGAGAGTTATAATTTGTAAACAAAATAAGTAAACAATGTAACAATAATATAATATACTATGCCTAATGTAAAAGTATTGTTTAAGATACTAGTTACTGTCTTTTATTCCCAGAAGCCCTCCTCTTTTAAATATTCTCAGTCTACCACTCAGACTCCTAGAATCAACTGCAGTTTTAACTTCCGTCTCTCAAATGTATTTGACTTAAGCAGGAGGAAGTTAGTTAACTTTTACCTAGCACTCAGGATGCAGCGGTCAGTGTACGCAGCTAGAATTATTCTGACTTAGGGTCTCACTTTTAACGTTTGGATTTTCACTTTTTCCACTTTCCCAATTTTACTCTTACTTTTAGAAAATAGAAGTTCCTCTACTACAGTCGCTATTTTGATTGGCTGACAGTAACCCAGTTCCTCTGGAAATTTCAACTTCCTCTAAACAATTTCCTTAATCATGGACCACACTGTGATCCATAGACCCTACTAAGAGCACATAAACATCTCTGATGCAACTGCTTGTCTGTTCTGTTTGAATCTCTTAATGTTTTTGGTCTTGATTTCTGAATTCCACACTATGATTTTTGTGAAGACACACAGTTTCTCTCAATAGGACCTCCTGACATTGCCTTCTGGAACAGACATGCCAGCAATGTCTTGTTATATGGTGAGTATCATATTTTCCTACCAGACCTTCCTATAACTTACTGGCTCATGCCTACCCTTAGTATGTGACTCTATTTTTGACTCTTGTTTCTCTACAAAACATTCCTATTCCTAACCTGGAAATGCCTATCTGTGTGTGCTAAGATGTATCAAAGCAATATTATAAAATGAATGATTGTTATTATATCCCAAATCTCATCAGGCTCTGGAAGTGTTTTCATAAGAAGTATACCTAGGTCAAAGACCTGCCAAGGAAGAGAATTGGGTTAGTTTCTTCCAAGACATGTACTGTGCTCAGCAGGGACAGCTAAAGCAGTCAACTAGTTATCAACTTGATCACATTATTAATGAAAGCAGAATAAACAAAACAAATCAAAACTTTTCCTGAAAGATTGTTTAATTTACAACTATGGTAGGCAAAATAATGGATCCCTAAATGTGTCCATGTCCTTATCCCAGAACCCTTTGTATATGTTATGTTACATGGCAAGGGAGAATTAAGGTTGACAATGGAATTAAATTTTCTAATCAGGTAACTTTACAATAAGGAGAGTATCCTGGATTATCCAGGTTGGAATAATGTATTTGTAAGGGTTTTTTTTTTTTTTTGGCTCTAAGATTTGGGGTGGTTTATTACACAGCAAGGCTGTCTAATACATGTTGCAAAGAATAGTCTTGCACATACAAGTTTAAGAGTAGAAGTTCCCACATAAGGTGAGAAATGGAGTGAGGCTTAGTAATGGGATCCTTAGGAATGGGATGGAGTTTAGAGATGGAGTAAGGAGAAGGGGCTCAGGAATGGGATAGAATCATAGATGGGATGAGAGTTTAAGATGGAGATGGGAAGCTCAAGAATAAGTGAGGGGGCTTCCCTGGTGGCGCAGTGGTTGAGAGTCCGCCTGCCGATGCAGGGGACGCGGGTTCGTGCCCCGATCCGGGAGGATCCCACGTGCCACGGAGTGGCTAGGCCCGTGAGCCAGAGCCGCTGAGCCTGCGAGTCCGGAGCCTGTGTTCCGCTGAGTCTGCGCGTCCGGAGCCTCTGCTCCGCTGAGCCTGCGCGTCTGGAGCCTGTGCTCCGCAACGGGAGAGACCACAGCAGTGAGAGGCCTGCGTACCGCAAAAAAAAAAAAAAGAATAAGTGAGGATGTCTGTGTGCATTTACTTGGTAATTTTCAAAATCTGAATATTTACTGGTGTATTATGCTGCACCAAAATGTCATCTACCGGAGAGTGCATATTTCACCACATACTCACCAACAACATGTATTATTCTTTTTCTTCTTGGCCAGTATGATAAGTGAGACTGATATCTGCTTGCTTTGATTTTGCACCCTGTGGTTACTGGTGGAGTTGAATTTCTTTTCACAGAGTTACTCCATTTTTCTTTTCCCTGTTCATGCCCTTGGTTCACTTTACACTGGATGTTCCTCTTATTCTTATTAACCTTCAAACCTTTTGTCACAGAGGTTGCAAATATTTTCCTAGTTTATAGTTTGCCTTTTAATTATTTTTACAAGGCTTTTAAAAAGTCAACTTGTTTGAGATACAATTTACATTAATAAAATGAAGTTATTTAAAGTGTAAAGTCTGATGAGTTTTGACAAATGTATATACCTGTGTAACTGCCACCACAACCAAAATTTAGAACTTTTTCATCACCCCTAAAAATTATTTCATGCTCCTTTCCAGCCAATTTCCATTTCCACCCTGGCCCCAGGCAACCACTGATCTACTTCTTCTATCATTATAGATTAAAACTGTCAAGGCTTTTTGATATGCAAAATGTATTTTAAGCTTTTTAGTAGTCAAACCTAACTCTTTTCCTTTAAATATGTTGTGTTTTTTCTTTTTCTTTTTTTTTGTTTGAGTGGAGTGCCCTGTGCTATACAGCAGGTTCCCATTAGTTGTCTATTTTATACATATTAGTGTATATATGTCAATCCCAATCTCCCAATTCATCCCTCCGCCCACCTTTCCCCCCTTGGTGTCCATACTTGGTTTGTTTTCTACATCTGTGTCTCTATTTCTGTCTTGCAAAGCAGTTCATCTGTACCATATTTCTAGATTCCACAAAAATGTGTTAATATACGATATTTGTTTTTCTCTCTCTGACTTACTTCACTCTGTATGACAGTCTCTAGATCCATCCACGTCTCTACAAATGACCCAATTTTGTTCCTTTTTATGGCTGAGTAATATTCCATTGTATATATGTACCACATATTCTTTATCCATTCATCTGTTGATGGACATTTAGGTTGCTTCCATGACCTGGCTATTGTAAATAGTGCTGCAATGAACATTGGAGTACATGTGTCTTTTTGAATATGGTTTTCTCTGAGTATACACCCAGTAGTGGGATTGCCGGGTCATATGGTAATTCTATTTGTAGTTTTTTAAGGAACCTCCATACTGTTCTCCATAGTGGCTGTACCGGTATATATTCCCACCAACAGCACAAGAGGGTTCCCTTTTCTCCATACCCTCTCCAGCATTTATTGTTTGTAGATTTTTTGCTGATGGCCATTCTGACCAGTGTGTGGTGATACCTCATTGCGGTTTTGGTTTGCATTTCTCTAGTAACTAGTGATATTGAGCATCTTTTCATGTGCCTCTTGGCCATCTCTGGGTCTTCTGTGGAGAAGTGTCTGTTTAGGTCTTCTGCCCTTTTTTGATTGGGTTGTTTCTTTTTTTGGCATTGAGCTGCATGAGCTTTTTGTATATTTTGTAAATTAATCCCTTGTCTACTGCTTTGTTTGCAAATATTTTCTCCCATTCTGAGGGTTGTCTTTTCATCTTGTTTATGGTTTCCTTTGCTGTGCAAAAACTTTTAAGTTTCATTAGGTCCCATTTGTTTATTTTTGTTTTTATTTTCATTAATTTAGGAGGTGGGTCATGAAAGATCTTGCTGTTATTTATGTCAAAGAGTGCTTTTCCTATGTTTTCCTCTAAGAGTTCTATAATGTCCGGTCTTACATTTAGGTCTTTAATCCATTTTGAGTTTATTTTCTAAGTTCATTCTTTTATATGCAGCTGTCCTATTTTCCCAGCATCACATATGTCAATGGAATGAATTTTATAACAAAAAATTTTGTCCAACATCTATCTGTTGAGAATATTATCTGAATCTTCTTCAGAAACATTAAAATTTTACTGAAACTGTGAAGAAGCAGTATTGAGACTAGCACAGATTCTAGTTCCTACAGAGTTCATAATGTTCTTGAATATTCTGATGCTTTATGAGAAAATGTTAAATTTAATTAGAACAGCAGCTCAAAACAAATAGAATTAGAACATTAATATAATGCTTAAACATTTTTCTATAAAGACATTTCAAAACTTTTATTACTCTATATTAATGTTTTTATTAGCTGATATTCCTGAGCAGGATATATGTTAGTGTCTTCACAAATCCAAAAGTTATCTTTGTACTGAAACATATAAAGTATCATGTTAAAGCTAACATTTTTATGAGTTTGGGCTTAGGAAATCTTTGCATGATATCATTTATGAAAGGACAAAAAAGGTTCATTAAATACCTTTAAAAATCACTCCAGGCTATACATTGATTTTATGAAAGATTTTAATTTGTATCTGAGAAAACAGATTAGAAATGCTACATCACTGTCATTTTGATCACCTGTTTATAGTTCTTGAATTATATTCTTTCATGGAGGTATATATATTTAAGTAATCAATTGTGAGGTAAGAATAAACATTTCTATTTATTAGAATAATATTCAACGCATAATTTCACTAGAAGATAATTTCTCTTAGATTTTGTGTGTGTGTGTGTGTGTGTGTGTGTGTGCGCATGTGAATGAGAGAGAAAAGAGAGAAAAAGAAAATTTCACAGCTACTGGTTTATATATATAACAGTCAATATTCTCAACAATTAGAAGTTTACAAATCATCCAAATAATTGGCACTCCAGCTGGTTTTTGAATCAACTGAATATTAGATAATTTTTTAGTAATGATTCAATTATAATAACTAGCAGTTATCAATTGATTGCTCTGTGCAAGGTAAGGAATTAAGTGCCCTGAAGGCACTTTATCATTTACTGCTCATGACAATGTCATGTTATAGTTATGACAATTATCTGTATTTAAGCTAAGGAAACTGAAACTTTAAAAAATTAGACAAATCCTGTGGTGAGCATATCATACAAACCAGTACGTGTTTGAGAGGGAAAGAAAAGCTATTAATAATTATCTATCTGGCTTTATGGATGTACACCAGAATTGTCCCAGGTAAACCAAGATACATGATTACCTTACACATATAGTAAGTAGCAGAAGTAAGAGTCAGCCCTAAGGAACCCAGGTAATTTTCCAAATGTACGATTTAACTACTATGTGGTGAATCTGCATGATGCAGACAGAGTAGAATTTTAAATGTTCCATGAGTGGTTTGGCATCATGAGCCAAAGTCCTAATCAAATTAAACATTTTTTCTTGTCACCCATACGTCTCTTTTCACTTTTATTTAACCAATATGAAAGCCAATTCATACATCTCTGAAGTAGTAACACGATATTTCACTTATGTATCTCTGCATATTTTCTCTTCATCTCCAAACGTCAAATTTTTACCAATATATACACTATTCCTAACTTGATGCTCAGATGCAAATTTCCTCCTCAAAGATTCCTTTCCAGATTCACACCTGGAAATTTCAAAACATGTTATTTGTATTGTTGTTATGGTGATTATTACAATATTTTTCATATTCATCATAATTTTGTGTATACTTTGTCTCCCCTAAATAAAACCTCAAGTCTTACTCATGATTGAAAGTTTATAATATGATTAATAACATGCATATACATGAGGCATCTGCATTTCTAAAATTTTGTTTCTCTTCAGAATTAACAAATTCTTAAACTTGAAGAAAGATATTTACTCTTTAGTTTACTCTGGACATGAGGGTATAAATGTGTAACATAAGAAAACAAATTGTGTGAAGTCTTTTCTATTCATAATCTAGAGAGGGATTGTGGAGCAATAAATTTTGGCTACATATATAAGTTTTTATAAATATTTGATGTAAATGTATTATAAATTTCAATATGACTTTAGATTTTTATTTCATTCAGAGTTTCTCATTTTAAAACTCTCTCCGATTATCTAATTTTGTCTAATAAATACATATTTTTAAATTTATTAAGCTGTGCAAGCCATGATCTTTCTATCAGAAACTTTCTATCATGCATATATTCATCTCATTAATACTTTTGTAAGTGAATATCATGTAGGAAAATCACTTTGCAACATGATTTTGCTTGTAAAGATGCACACTCATCTACCTTTACTCTGACTGGTGTTTTAAATTGAAAGGTAACAGTGGAAGTTATTTATATATCGTTGTAACTATTTTTTTTAACACAAGAGTTTCTTCTGAATGCCACTGACAGAGAGAAACTATTTAATTCATTCCACAAGTGTGATATTTAGAGCCTGTATAAGTCAGAATGATAGCTGTCCATGTGCTATATTTTTAGGAACCTTAAAAGAATAACTCAGCCTAAATAATCTGCCTCACTATATTTCCACAGTGCCTAAATTTTTGTCAATTAATGTCACTCCTTCAGGGTGTTGCCAAGAAAATGGACTTTTAATTCATTACCTTAGAGGGGAAGCACATTGGTACAGATTTATCTTTATTGCAACTGGGCTGTAGCAAATAGCAGGATCCAGCTGTTATAAGACAGTAAATGAGTACATTTCAATTTAGAAGTAAGCAGGAAAAAGTTCTAAACTGACAATTCCTCGCCAAGGGCATAAATTCCCAATGACCTAAGTTTTTATAAACACAGATACCCCGGTCTTACCAGAAAATGGTTTTAAGTGTCAGCAAATTTGCAGTGAATCCCAAATAATCTTATTGTGCATTGGAATTGAAGCCAGTGCTACTGAGGGAAATTATTGTGTTGTTTTGTGCCTCAGGGAGGACCTTGAGAACTGAAGAAATCCTCCCCCAAACCCCCCAACCACCCCCCACCCCAGCTCCCAAGGGTACTGAAGCAATAAAAAGGGCAGAAAGGAAATAGAAAATTTGAACTCAATCTCAAGTTCATCTGAGTCCTGGGTTAAGTATTTCCCATGTTCACTCTGAGCACCTTTGTTCACTTTCACATGTTAATTCTGAGTTCCTCTGTTGGATTCTAGGGAATATTTTCATTTTCAGAGAGTAGTCCAGAACAAGGCATCCAGATTGTTTGTATAGAAAGTAAGTCATCAGACTTTCTGCCTTATCAGAGCTTAGTTGGATTTTAAACAATACATATCTAGTTAGGTAATGAAGTACTGTGGAAAGAGAATTTCATTACCTCTATATAGAAGGTGAGGAGATGTATCTTCCCAGCAATTAGTCTCAGGAGGAATTTCCTGTAAAGTGACCAGATTTGGATTTAATGACTAATACTGCTGAACCCTGGTGAGGAAAATACTGCAGTGTTGCCACTGTGGGTAATGATGAAAGGAAACCTGAAGGTCAAAGTAAAGAGGAAAAGAAGCCAAAAGATGATATTGCAATAACAAGAGAAAAATAAACACCTGTTCAGTCTGGTAAAATGATTGTCTTTCCTTACCAAAAAAAAGTTTCTAGTACTTTTCAAAATAGTCTAATCAAGACTCAGTTATACATCATAATCTTCATATATATTTTAGGACATCCATATTTTTTTTCCATAGAAGGTATTATTTATTATGTTCCCTTCTTCTATATTAAAAATTTAGCTAATAAGTTAACTTGCTTTTTAAATCACTAGAGGCATATATCACATGACACTCTAACCTAAATATAAAGCTAGCACTCCATTAACAATCAGTTTTTTTTCCTTTTTGCTCAATCATCTCAAATTCCTTCCTTACGTCTTCAGACTCTCTCTCTCTTTCTGTATCTCTCTCTCTCAATCTCTGTCACACACACACACAAATACTCTTTCTTTTTTTCTCCTTTTTCTTTGTTTTGGTATTTTATTTTCTGTTTTTATTCACAAATCCCTTTCTTCCACTACTTTATTCTTCTTTGATTAACATGTAGGGTACAGAAGTGAAAGGAAAATACTTTGCTGATGAAAGAAATTGGTTTCTGGAACCAGAGTCTCTTTCCCTACAGCCATTGAAGTTTGGTAGTAAAGAAGAAGATTTTTAAATCCTTATTAGGATGTACTTTATTTTATTCAAATATATACTCTGGGGCCTAGCAAAATCATGAATAGGCCTAGCATTCAGTTGCTTTTTTTTTTTTTTTTTTTTTTTTTTTGCAGTAAGCGGGCCTCTCACTGTTGTGGCCTCTCCCGTTGTGGAGCACAGGCTCCGGACGCGCAGGTTCAGCAACCATGGCTCACGGGGCCAGCCACTCCGCGGCATGTGGGATCTTCCCGGACCACGGCACGAACCCGTGTTCCCTGCATCGGCAGGCGGACTCTCAACCACTGCGCCACCAGGGAAGCCCCAGTTGCTTTCTTGAATGAAGGAAGATGAGAAGAGAGCACTGTCATAGTATTAAAATATCCTGTAAGCAATTCTTCTCTTTTTCTGTTAAATCAAGATGGAGAAAATAATGGAATAAAATTCACAAATTTTAAGTGTATAATTAAATTAATTTTAATAAATGTATTATAACCACTGTCATAATCATGATATTTTCATCACTCCAAAGAGTTCCCTCATGCTATTTTGCAATCAATTCCATTCCTTCACCACTGGTCCTGCTAACCACTGATCTGCTTTCTGTCACCCTAATTTTGCAAAAAACAGTATGTGGCCTTTGTGTATTGCTTCTTAAGGCAGTAGTGATGTTCCCAGTAGCAGGACAGTGTTTTCTGCCTTCTGGTTAGGCATTAACTACACAGTGCTTATAATTTACATGTATTTTTGTAGCACAATATATTTGATGAGATTTCTTTCACATGAAAATTTAAAAACAATACTTCTAATTAAAAAAGGTATTGAGTAGAAACTTGCATAAGCCACTTAGATACCCTCATCCACCAGAGGGCAGACAGCAGAAGCAAGAAGAATTACAATCCTGCAGCCTGTGGAACAAAAACCACATTCACAGAAAGACAGACAAGATGAAAAGGCAGAGGGCTATGTATGAGATGAAGGAACAAGATAAAACCCCAGAAAAACAACTAAATGAAGTGGAGATAGGTAACCTTCCAGAAGAAGAATTCAAAATAATGGTAGTGAAGATGATCCAGGACCGCAGAAAAAGAATGGAGGCAAAGATTGAGAAGATGCAAGAAATATTTAACAAAGACCTAGAAGAATTAAAGAACAAACAAACAGAGATAATGGTAGAATTCACTGCTGCGGAACAGAATAAAGAAAAAAGAATGAAAAGAAATGAAGACAGCCTAAGAGACCTCTGGGACAAAATTAAATGCAACAACATTCACATTATAGGGGTCCCAGAAGGAGAAGAGAGAGAAAACGGACCCGAGAAAATATTTGAAGAGATTATACTCAAAAACTTCCCTAACATGGGAAAAGAAATAGCTACCCAAGTCCAGGAAGCACAGAGAGTCCCATACAGGATAAACCCAAGGAGAAACACATCAAGACACATAGTAATCAAACTGGCAAAAAATAAACACAAAGAAAAATGATTGAAAGCAGCAAGGGAAAAATGACAAATAACATACAAGGGAACTCCCATAAGGTTAACAGCAGATTTCTCAGCAGAAACTCTACAAGCCAGAAGGGAGTGGCATGATATACTTAAAGGGATGAAAGGGAAGAACCTACAACCAAGATTACTCTACATGGCAAAGATCTCATTCAGATTTGATGGGGAAATCAAAAGCTTTACAAAGAAGCAAAAGCTAAGAGAATTCAGCACCACCAAACCAGCTCTACAACAAATGCTACAGGAACTCCTCTAAGTGAGAAACACAAGAGAAGAAAAGGACCTACAAAATCAAACTCAAAACAATTAAGAAAATGGTCATAGGAACATACATATTGATAATTACCTTAAACGTGAATGGATTAAACTCTCCAACCAAAAGACACAGGTTCTCTCAAAGGATACAAAAACAAGACCCATATGTATGCTGTATACAAGAGACCCACTTCAGACCAAGGGACACATTCAGACTGAAAATGAGAGAATGGAAAAGAATGTTACAAGAGACAAGAAATGACACTACATAATGATCAAGGGATCAATCCAAGAAGAAGATACAACAATTATAAATATATATGCACCCAACATAGGAGCACCTCAATACATAAGGCAACTGCTAACAGCTATAAAAGAAGAAATAGACGGTAACACACTAATACTGGGGGACTTTAACACCTCACTTACACCAATGGACAGATCATCCAAAATGAAAATAAATAAGGCAACAGAAGCTTTAAATGACACAATAGACCAGATAGATTTAATTGATATTTATAGGACATTCCAACCAAAAACAGCAGATTACACTTTCTTCTCAAGTGAGCATGGAACATTCGCCAGGATAGATCATATCTTGGGTCACAAATCAAGCCTCAGTAAATTTAAGAAAATTGAAATCATAACAAGCATCTTTTCTGACCACAACGCTATGAGAATAGAAATCAATTACAGAGAAAAAAACGTAAAAAACACAAACACATGGAGGCTAAACAACACGTTACTAAATAACCAAGAGATCACGGAATAAATCAAAGAGGAAATCAAAAAATACCTAGAGACAAATGACAATGAAAACACGATGATCCAAAACCTCTGGAACGCAGCAAAAGCAGTTCTAAGAGGAAAGGTTATAGCTATACAAGCGTACCTCAAGAAACAAGAAAAATCTCAAGTAAGCAATCTACCCTTACACCTGAAGGAACTAGAGAAAGAATAACAAACAAAACCCAAAGTTAGCAAAAGGAAAGAAATCATAAAGATCAGATCAGAAATAAATGAAACAGAAACAAAGAAAACAATAACAAAGATCAATAAAACTAAAA
>NC_041214.2:58472478-58496555 GCF_002837175.3 Physeter macrocephalus
CAACAGACACTGCAGAAATACAAAGCATCCTAAGAGAATACTACAAGCAACTCTATGCCAATAAAATGGACAACCTGGAAGAAATGGACCAATTCTTAGACAGGTATAACCTTCCAAGACTGAACCAGGAAGAAATATAAAATATGAACAGACCAATCACAAGTAATGAAATTGAAACTGTGATTAAAAATCTTCCAATAAACAAAAGTCCAGGACCAGATGGCTTCACAGGTGAATTCTATCAAACATTTAGATAAGAGGTAACACCCATCCTTCTCAAACTCTTCCAAAAATTTGCAGAGGAAGGAGCACTCCCAAACTCATTTTAAGAGGCCACCATAACCCTATACCAAAACCAGACAAAGATACTACAAAAAAAGAAAATTACACCAATATCACTGATGAATATAGGTGCAAAAATCATCAACAAAATACTATAAAAACTCTCCAGAAAGTGGGCATAGAGGTAACCTACCTCAACATAATGAAGGTCATATACAACAAACCCACAGCCAACATCATTCTCAATGTAGAAAAACTGAAAGCATTTCCTCTAAGATCAGGAACAAGACAAGGATGTCCACTCTCGCCATTATTGTTCAACATAATATTTGAAGCCCTAGCCACAGCAATCAGTGAAGAAAAAGAAATAAAAAGTATACAAACTGGAAAAGAAGAAATAAAACTGTCGCTGTTTGCAGATGACATGATACTAAACATAGAGAATCCTAAAGATGCCACCAGAAAACTACTAGAGCTAATCAATGAATTTGGTAAAGTTGCAGGATACAAAACTAATGCACAAAAATCTCTTGCATTCCTATACAGGAATGATGAAAAATTTGAAAGAGAAATTAAGGAAACGCTCCCATTTACCACTGCAATGAAAAGAATAAAATACCTAGGAATAAACCTACCTAGGGAAACAAAAGACCTGTATGCCAAAAACTATAAGATACTGATGAAAGAAATTAAAGATGATACCAACAGATGGAGAGATATACCATGTTCTTGGGTTGGAAGAGTCAATATTGTGAAAATGACTCTACTCCCCAAAGCAATCTACAAATTTAATGCAATCCCTATCAAATTACCAATGGCATTTTTTATGGAACTAGAACAAAACATTTTAAAATTTGTATGGAGACACAAAAGATAGCAAAAGCAGTCTTGAGGGAAAAAAAGGGAGCTGGAGGAATCAGATTCCCTGAGTTCCTAACACCATACACAAAAATAAATTCACAATGGGTTAAAGACCTACATGTAAGGCCAGACACTATCAAACTCTTAGAGGAAAACATAGGCAGAACACTCTATGACATAAATCACAGCAAGATCCTTTTTGACCCATCTCCTAGAGAAATGGAAATAAAAACAAAAATAAACAAATGGGACCTAATGAAACTTAAAAGCTTTTGCACAGCAAAGGATACCATAAACAAGACCAAAAGACAACCCTCAGAATGGGAGAAAATATTTGCAAATGAATCAATGGACAAAGGATTAATCTCCAAAATATATAAACAGCTCATGCAGCTCAATGTTAAAAAAAAAAAAACAACCCAATCCAACAATGGGCAGAAGACCTAAATAGACATTTCTCCAAAGAAGACATACAGATGGCCAAGAAGCACATGAAAAGCTGCTCAACATCACTAATTATTAGAGAAATGCAAATCAAAACTACAATGAGGTATCACCTCACACCAGTTAGAATGGGCATCCTCAGAAAATCTACAAACAACAAATGCTGGAGAGGGTGTGGAGAAAAGGGAACTCTCTTGCACTGTTGGTTGGAATGTAAATTGATACAGCCGCTATGGAGAAAAGTATGGAGGTTCCTTAAAAAACTACAAATAGAATTACCATATGATCCAGCAATCCCAACTATTGGGCATATACCCAGAGAAAACCATATTCAAAAAGACACATGCACCCCAATGTGCATTGCAGCACTATTTACAATAGCCAGGTCATGGAAACAACCTAAATGTCCATCAACAGATGAATAGATAAAGATGTGGTACATATATACAATGGAATATTAGGCATAAAAAGGAACAAAATTGGGTCATTTGTTGAGACGTGAATGGATCTAGAGACTGTCATACAGAGTGAAGTAAGTCCGAAAGTGAAAAACATATATCGTATATTAACGCTTATATCTGGAACCTAGAAAAATGGTACAGATGAACCGGTTTGCAGGGCAGAAATTGAGACACAGATGTAGAGAACAAACGTATGGACACCAAGTGGGGAAAGCAGCAAGGTGGTAGGGGTGGTGGTGGGATGAATTGGGAGATTGGGATTGACATGTATATGCTGATGTGTATAAAATTGATGACTAATAAGAACCTGCTGTGTAAAAAAAAAATAAAAGTTAATAATTTTTAAAAAATGTATTGAGTAAATGGGAAAATACAAATGTACACTGCAGAATTTCTTAAAAAATATATAATGCAAATACTACATTCCTGTTTCTATGGCATGCATTTAAATAGTGAGCAGGAGAAAAGAATAACTATACAAAGAAACAGAACCCATATGATATGAATGTATATAAATAGGTGGAGGGAGGTATCTATTGTAAAGAATGGGCTTATGAGATTGTAGAGGCTAGCAAATCTAAAATCTGCCACGTAGACCAGCAGACTGGGGATCCAGAGAAGAGGTGATAGTGCAGCTTGAATCCCAAGGGAGTCAGCTGGCAGAATTTCCTCTTCCTCCAGAGAGATCAGTTTTGTTTGTTTGCTTGTTTTCTATTTATTTTGTTCTATTAAAGCCTTCAGTTGTTAGGATGAGACCTAATCACTTTACAGAGGTTAATCTGCTTTACTCAAAACCTACTGAGTTAAATGTTAATCTCATCCAAAAAAACTCCTCCACAGAAACACCTAGAATAATATTTGACCAAATATCTAGAAACCATGGCATAGTCTAATTGACACAAAAAATTAACCAGCTCAATTTGTGTCAATTAAAAAAATTTAATACCCAGCAAGACAAGGAGTAAGCTAAGAAAATCACAAGGAATAAATGATAAAGATAAAAGTAAAAATTGAAGAGATAGAGAAAATAAAAACAATAGGTCTAGTTAATGTCTGAATAAATTAGAAATATTTTTTGAGTAAATTTATAAAATTGACAAACCACAGGTAATTATTTCAAAGCACCATATCTGAAAACAGTTTTTACTGATGTAAACCATGTTATATTTTTAAACGAGATATTTAGATTTTGGAAACTGGGTTTGCATTATTAATTGTTTATTTCATTTTCTAACTTTATTGAGGTGTATGAAAATCTTAAATTATATATATTTAAGGTGTACAACCTGATGATTTGATATATGTATACACTAAAATAATCAACATACTCAAGCTACTTAACATACCGATCACCTCATATAGTTACCGTTTTCTTTTCTCTTTGTGTGTGTGTGTGTTTGTGTGTGTTTGTGTGTGTGGTGAGAACACTCAAGATTTACTCTCTTAGCAAATTTCAAGTATACAATACAGAATCGTTAACTACAGTCACATTGTTGTACGTTAGAGCTCTAGAACTTACATATCTTGTATAAGAAACTTTGTACCCCTTAATCAACATCTCTCTATTTTCTCCTCTCCCAAGTCCCTGATAACCACCATTCAACTTTCTGCTTCTATGATTTGACTCTTTCAGATTCCACATGTACCAGTGATCATGCACTATTTGTCTTTCTACCTTTGTCTTATTTACTTAGCCTAATGTTCTCCAGGTTTATCCATGTGCTCACAATTGGCAGTATTTCTGTCATTTTTAAGGCTGAATACTATTCCATTGCATATATATATCACATTCTCTTTATCCTTTTGTTCATCAAGGGACATTTAGTTTGTTTCCATATATTGACTATTGTGAATAATGCTGAAATAAACATGGGAGTGCAGATATCTATTCAAGATCCTGATTTCATTTCCTCTATATATACACCCAGAGAAGTGATTACTGGATATAAAAATAGTTTATTTTTAATTTTGTGAAGAGCCTTCATACTCTTTTCCATATGGCTGTACCAAATAACCTGATTTTAAAATGAGCAAAGTAACTGAATAAGCATTTCCTAAAAGAGGCATATAAATGATCAATAAGCATATGAAAAAGTGGTCAACTTCACCAATCATCAGGAAAATGCAAATCAAAACCACAATGTGATATCACCTACACCTTTTAGAATGGCTCTTGTAAGAAAGACAAAAGATAACAAGAGCTTATAAGCAAATCAAAACCACAGTGAGATATTAGCTATACCCTTTAAAATGGCTCTCATAAAAGATAACAAGAGTTTGTGAGGATGTGGAGAAAAGGAATACCCTTGTACACTGTTGGTGGGAATATAAATTGGTACAAGATTATTACTAATTTTTAAAAAGGTGAAACTAGCAAAATGAACAAATAATATCATTGCAACAATAACTAAAACCTTATTTCACACATTAGGTTATGGGTTAATGTGTTCTAAATGCAGTTGGAATCAAAATGCTTCATCTTTTTTTATAATAAACAATATAATATGTTGGATCAAATCTATAAAGCTGCTTGATATGGAACAGAATGTAAAATAAGTTCATGAGTTTATGAAATACCAAGTAACAAAAAATAAGAAAGATTGTTATGAAGAGTTTTGAAGTTTGAAGTTTTTCCTTTTCCTTTTTTAGTTTTGCTTTAAAACTTTCAAAACTAAACAAATGTAATGTCTATGCTATTTACATATATAAAAGGAGTCAAGTTGAAGCTATCACTGAATCACATGGCCTTTTACCACATTGGTGGATGAAGTGACTATTAGAAAACTGAAAGAAAAGAATAAGTAATGATGTCAATAAGAAATCAAGTTTACAAAAAGTGAACTCTAAAAAAGCTTCAGTACTGACTAACCTAATTTAAGATAACTGATATTAAATCAATATGGTTGTCACAATTCATTTTAAAAATATTGCATCATTGTCACCTAGGCACCATATGTTGTATCAAATGACAAGGTAAAAGAGTCCATCAGTATAAAAGTAAAGACTGCCATCATTAAATCAACTCCATTACAGAAGAAAGGAGAAATAAAAATATGATTTTAATATAGCAAAACAGATGTTCTTTCATGAGTTCATGAAATTAAGAACCATGTAAACCTGAAATGTAATTAAATGTATCATCAGATCTTATAGAATCTAAGATTAAGTTTGATTTAAGGAGATGTTCCCAGAATTTTGACTCAGAGTATGTTTCTCTCCTTTATCCTGAAGATCATGTCAGTTCTGCTGATGGTTTAACAGTGAATCAGAGTAGATATCTTGTTTACAAACAGCTTAAATGAAAAGCTACCCTTAGGTATTTTGAAAGAAAAATCTTAAATGCACTGACTGACATTATTTTATCTCCTAAGATACTGCAGATAGATATGCTTTTAAAAATTCTACATTAATTCTAAAGTAGATCTAAATAAGCATAAGTAGAGCAAGAGTTATCATTGTCAAGTTACACTTAGTTGATATCAATATGTATAAATATTCATAATGAATTGAACTGATGCAAATTGATCATAGAGGAAGCTTTATTTTCAAGAATTTTAATACTATTTATTCTCTAAGACAAGGTATTGAAAACTGACTGAAAAATATAAAAAATTAAACTCTTTATTTCCCATGTATAAAACCTGATTCTACCAAGAAATTAGATATTTTAATTGTCTAAAAATATTTATGTTGAAGCACTATATTTAAGCAAATATTTAGGTTTAAACAAGCTTTAGCCTTGTTCTTGGAATGTTGTAGGAGTGGTTAATTTTAACACACCAAGATTTTATGGTGCATACATTGTCCTGAACATGTGTATTTGTAAGGATGTAAGAAATTGCATTCATAAAAATGTTGCAGCATTTATTTTTAATTTATATGCTGATGATGTGGATAGTACAGAACACAAAGAAAAATATCTTTAGGCTGATTCACAAAATTAGATTTTTTATCATATGATATCATATCATATTTGCAAAATAAAATTTGGGGAAACTTCTTTTCCATCTTTCATATAGTTCAACACTGTGGATTAAGTTCCCACAGTCAAGACTTCAAATAAAATATTTCTCTTGGACTATACTTTAGAAATTAGTGGATTGAACAGAATTATATGTATACATAAAATGGCCTGGTGCAATCATCCAGGTCATATTTTGTTGGATGCAAGATACTATAAAATTGAATAATGGATACTTTAACTTCTTTCACTGAGAGAAAACCTATATGAGGAGATTTAAAATTCCTGTGTGGATTATAAAACATTTACTAAGGAGTGGTTTTAAAAAAAATCCATGCATTACTTTTTTTTTTTCAATTTCTTCAAGTCTCAAAAGTTGCAAGAAAGTTTTTCACTTCAGTGTACTTCACTTTAATCAACTAATAATTTGAAATAAAATTATGTATATTTTGTAAAATGCTGTAGTTAGAGTATCTATGAACACATAAATTTAAAAAGATAGTGCCTTTAAAAGGTACAATAATTTAAGCCAATTAGACATAATAATGTTTTAAAAGTTATGAATTGTCTTTAAATAAAAAAAGAAGTATTAATCCAATTTTGGCCTATTTACCAGGAAAAAATAGTATGTGACCACTCTGTGTTAATCTTAACATCCCACCCTTCTCCCGCCAGCCTCAGTAAACCAACCTACAGTTTCAGGTGCAAGAAATTCCTGAGATAAATCTGATGAAGATGGGCAAATTATTAGGAGCCAAGCATCACCAGTTTTCCAGGTCTAGCATTTTGTATGCAGCCCCAAACGTGGTGTATGTAGAGAGAAAGTTACACAGTTCCTCTTTCACATCTAATCTGTCAACCAATGCTGTGGGCTCTAACTGCAAATATGTGCAGAATTTGAACATTCATATCAGTTTTATCTTATCCAAATCATCATCATTTCTTGCCTCCTAGCAGGTGTCTTTGCTTCTGCCTGTAGCCCCACTAGAGTATCTTTACCACAGAGTAAAACAATTCATCCCTACACATATAACTCGTATTATTCTCATATCATTCACCATGTGATCAAAGCCAAGAATCCTCTTCTGCTTTTATGTTATGATAGAGCTTTTGGTAAGTAAGGGAATTAACCCTAACATTTTTCTTACACTATGTCATTCTTTCTGGATTTTCTATTAGGGTCTTGACTTTGGATTGTTTTAAATCATTGACATTTTAAAATTATTTTTTATTCTTCTCTTTCTGCATCTCCTTTTATTTTCATGAGATTGCTTCTTTCTTTTAGTATTCTTATGTGACTGGTGAAATATAATGGGATGGGGGAGTGGCCCATGTTTCCTGTTGGGTTCTCTCTGATGTTTGGATAGGTCATGCTGCTCATGACTGCTGGAAAAGGATCAAGGAATTCCACTGTTCAAAACAAGAATATAATAATTTTCCATACCACTAAGGGGAAAATTAAAGGCTCCATTAATATAGCTTTTGCTTACCTCAACTGAACTCATTTGCTCTGCCTTGCTTACTCCCTTCCACCACTCTGGCCTTATTGATATTCTTTAAGCACATCAAGTCTGTCACGGCCTCAGGCCTTTTATATTTGCTATTTTCTATGCCAGGAATGCTCTTCAGATCGCCACATAGCTTTCCACATGTCATTCAAGCCTTTACTCAAAAATCAGATTATCTGAGAAGACTTCTGAGAATATTCTACCTCGCCTCCTGCCACACTCCATTCCCTTACACAGTTTGGGTTTTCTTCCTAGCATCTATTAACTGTGGTTACTAGTCTCAATGTTCCATAATAACCTAAATGGGAAAAGAATTTGAAAAAGAATGGATACTTGTATGGGTATAACTGAATCACTTTTCTGTACACCTGCAACTAACACATCATTGTTAATCAACTATGCTCCAATATAACATAAAAATTAAAAAAATAAAATGAAATAGGTAAACAGCAAGGATATATTATACAGCTCAGGAAAATATAGCCATTATCTTGTAATAACTTTTAATGGAGTATAATCTGTAAAAATACTGAACCACCATTCTGTACACCTGAAACTAATATAATATTGAAAATCAACTATACCTCAATAAAAAAAAATACTATATTGTACACTTAAAAAATGTAGTTAGAAAAGCATCTACAAATAATTAAGCACTAAACAAAATCAGTAAAGTAGATTGCCCTCATCAATGTGGGTGGGCATCATCTAATCTCTTCAGAGCATGAATAGAGCAAAAAGCAGAGGAAGAGAGAGTTTGCTCCCTTCTCAAATAGTCCCTGCCTGTTTGAACTAGAACCTTAGTTTTCTCCTGCCCTTAGGCTGAGATTTACACCATCAGCTCCCCTGGTTCTGAGGTGTTTAAATTCAGACTAGAATAACACTGAAGGTTTTCCTGGGTCTCCAACTTGCAGTCTGGTAGTATTTCTTTTAGTCTCTGAATGTTGGTATGTTGAGAGCTACTTAATAAACAAACCATCACCTAGGTTTCAAATTTATGTCATTGCACATATAATGCATTTTAACCTGGGCAATAATAATATGTGACATATTTTAAATTTCTTTTAGTTTTAATCACCATTCTGATCATCTCAGGAAACTATAATGTCAATTAAAACAGTATTGTTAACTTCCAATATTATGAGGATAACATTAGCTTGTAATCGTTGAATAGGTAAATGGTAGATACTCATAAATGAATTGACTTAAAAAAAAAAAACACTATGTGAAAGTATGTTTCCTAGAGCAGGAGAGAGATGTTACCCAGAGATGGTAGTTTCACTAAAAATTTTGCTCTTATGTTGAGATAACTTAAAGAATATTTCTACTACAAGGGTAGAAATGAACAGCTTTCCAGATATAAATATTTGGGGTATTTTAATTTTTTTCTTAAAGTGTCTAAAAGTGTTTCTGTTTCAAAACTTTTAAGTGGTGCTCTTAATAGATAGAACTTATGGTTGACCATTATAATAAGAAAAATAAGATGTCAAAAAACTGTTAATAGATTATAAAATATATTTTACTTTAAACAGAGAAAAACATCCAAAATATATGCTGAATAAATATTAAGTTCTCTACTAAATATTTTTTTGATGACCATCTCTGGCCAGTTTTGATATTGTTGTCAACTATGAAGTTACTTGAGAGTATCAGCATATTGTGATTAAAGCTCTCACTATTGATCCAGTACTTGTACCTTTAAAAAACTGAAATTTAGATAATAGGAAGCTGTCAATTCTCATTTATGAATTTTCTATTTATGATATCATGGCTTTTTTTTAGTTATACATCTCATCTCTATATATAATCAGAGTCTTAATGGAATTCTTTTAGCTGAAAACTCTACACAGCTTAAAAAATTAATTGGATACCCTTGTGTCATTAAGTTTAATCACATGAATTAAGAGGTTAGATTTTTTAAGTTCATAAGAAGATAATATACAAAATTCACAAGTTGTATATTGTTGTTTTTCTAGCCTCCTTTTACAATAAGACTATAAATACATGGAGAGATTAGTTTTCTAGACTCCCCTATTACTAATGCTTAGGCTAGTGTTTGTAGTTGTAGGGAGTAAATCACAATTTATAGTTGAGAGCATACTGATGTAGTATTTTTCTGGTCAACGGTATTTTTCTTTATATTTTTGTCTGACAACCACAACTTTTAGACTCCTTAAGGAATAAAAAAATAACTTTATTTCTTCATGGTTTAACAGTTGGCCATTGTGATGGTTAATTTTGTGTGTCAATGTGACTGGGTCACAAGGTACCATGATACTCAGTTAAACAGTATTTCCTGGTGTAATGTGAGCTTGTTCCTGGATGAGATTAGCAGTTGAATCAGTAGACTGAGTAAAGAAGATTGCCCTCCTCCATATGAGTGAACATAATCCAATCTGTTGAGGACCTGGATAGAACAAGAAGGCCGAAGAAGAGAGAATTTACTCTCTTTCCCTGACTAATGAACTGGAACATCAGTCTTCTCCAGCCCTCAGACAGACCTAAACTATCAGCTCTCCTGGTTCTCTGGCCTTTGGACTAGGACTGGAACTGAACCACCAGCTCTCTTGTGTCTCCAGTTTACAGATGGCAGATGGAGGAATTCTCAGCCTCCACAATCAAAGTGAGTCAATTCCTTATAATAAATCTTTCTCTCTCCCATCTCTGTACCTATCTCTTTCTCTATCTCTATCCCATCTCTACCTCTGTTTATATATTTTCTGTTAGCTCTGTTTCTTTGGATAACCATGATTAATAAGTAGGTAAACATTCAGTAATGTACAAATGTTGAATAAAAGCATAGGTTCTGCTGTCAGACAGACTTGGATGCATTCTGCTTTTCACAGTTGCTGCTATGGAATCTTAGGCAAGATGCATAACTTTTTAGTTTTGTTCATCTGAAAAATGGAGATAATATTACTATCTCATAGATTTCCCCCCCCCAGGGGATTGAATGAAACATTTTGTAAATTGTAAAACTGAGAAATATATGTAAAGCTCGCTGAAAACTGTCGGGCATATATTAAGAGTTCAATAGCTATTATTGTTAGGCTTCTAAATCTCTTTCTTTCTACAAAAATTGTCTTTGGAATCTTTATCCCCCAATCTCTTTTCCAACTGTTTTTTAGAAATTTTGTTTCTCAGTTTTCAGTTAAATAGCATTCAAGAGTATTGTGAATTTTTGAAGAACTAAGTGACAATTGAATCTCCTGAAAAATATTCTCTATAGATCATATTCGACCTATTTTCTTTATATATCAAACAATTTAGTCTGATAATGAATGATAAATGCAATTATAGTATGTAGATGTGTATAATAGGACCTTTCTATTGATGTTACTGTTCAAAAATATTGATCAAATATAAGTAAATAATCATTATGTACAAGCTTCTACTCTACTGATCTAACACACTGTCTGTATCTTGAGATTTATAAAACATTGAATAACTATCATTTTCTTTGGCATATAATTGAAATATATTTTGTGATGGCTCTAAAACATGAGCCATGGCACTTCATCAAAATAATATGAAAGCCAAGAACAACATAAAATAATAATCAAAGAGAAATAGAGCCACCACACACAGGGAGTTTATTTATATAAACTGCAGATATGATAAGAGTAGATAACCTTTTCTTAGCCATATTTGGCTTTTTTAGAAACTTTAAGCTTTATTCCCAGAGAGAACACTATCAAAGAGACAATTACCTCTTCAAAGAGAAAAATTTAAAAAGGAAATTTCAATGTGTAACTGTGTTCTTCCTGGGACTAGGACTTCACTCTTTCCTCCCACAGTAAGGACATTTCCATTCTTGAATTTTTGCTTTGAATTCATGCTGTTCTGCTATCCCCTTGAAGGTTGTCTTGATTATAAGAGTGCAGATAACAGTTCCCAAAAGCAGTTTTCACTACTGCTTTCAAGAAAATGTTTCATATATTTTAAATCTATGAAAGCATAGAAACATTTACGTGTCATATTACTTTTGGGATATATAAAAATGGTATCAAATATTAAATGAAATATATATTATTTAGTTACAGGAATCTTTGTATTCAATTAAGTGGATGAGTTGCTAAATTGCTAAAACTGCCCCCACTAATAATTGGCAATTTTCATGGGGCAAAATGAGATGATTCTCAAGTTTATGAATTTCTGCATGAAATGTAAATCTTATTATATTGTCAGTGGTTTATTCCTAGGAATGATCACTTAAAGATAGTTTAGTATTTACATGAATGACCTTTTGAGCTTCAAAAACAGTATCACACCGAAATAAACTCACTATCTGAGAAGTAAATACAAGTGAGGCATGTACAACTTAAGTTGAATATTTTTCAAAATTGTAGCCATACATGATTAATATATAAGGTTATTCTGGAAAAATAGGTGTTTTACCACTGAACCATGCCCTAAGCATATATATGACTCATGCTTAAAGTACATGTTTTGCTTTATTTTAGATAAAAATACTATCTCATTGAGTACGTGAAGCCCTCACACATTTGTGAATTAATTGGATTATGAACTTCAGTATGAATTAATTTTTATAGCCAACATAATTGCCAACAAATTCTATGAAAAGAAGAAGGAAAATATTACAAACTAGATACAAAAATGATGAAAACAGCACAAAATAAATTCATAAATTATATGTAGGTAAAAGCACAGTATTTTATCAGTTTTTCCTTACTGAACAAGTAAAACATAAATGTTTGACAAATGTCCAAAAATTAATAAGTGAAATCTGGAAGGTATTTGGTTGTAGAATTGTAAAGGTTTGATTAAATATTGTGTTTGGACTTTATTTGCTATTACTTTCTCTGCTACTTGTCAGGCTGCACCAATCTGTCATTAATTTGTAAATCACAGGTTACTGGTTACAAATGTTGACTCCTATAAAAGATAAATCTCTAGGAGTTTTACTTCGTGCTATTTTCTTTGACTTTTAGTGACTGCAGTAAGTAATATTTACTCATAGTACTATGAACTTATTATAAATATAGAAAATATTTAGCAGTATATTGAATTTGAATTGTTGATAAACACAGCAGGTCTCTACATACCATAAAATAAGTTACTTTTATTTTATAATGAATGTTAATGAAGAAGCCTACCATGCCAATTCTTAGAATTATGTTCCCATTGATGTAGTTTTGGCAAATACTTCTTTAATAAATTTCCCTGTAATCTATTACTTGCAGATTTAGAAAAACTTATACTCAAAAGTTTTTATTAAAATATATGCTCACATTTTTCTTTGGGAAACAAAAACTTACCCAAGTTTATTCATTGGAACACTATTAGTAATAGCTAAAGATATGACTAGAAGTAGATTGAATAACCTAGAGCAAATGTAGCAAAATATGAACAATTTCTAAATCTACAGGGTATGGGTAAATGTATAGGGGTGCACATTATTCTTTAAAAATTTCTAATTTTGACATTTTGTGTAATAGATTTGGAAAATAGATTAGGAAAAACTCATTCAGCTCTAGAAGGCTTCATCACTCATATTACTCTTCAAGTTTATAAATTTCCAAAATACTTTAAGAAATTCATTATTGTAGCTATGGAAAAAATATGGTGGTTTAACACCAGAAAGATCAGTCAGTGAACCCTGATATAATTAAATGTCTTTGTCACTTTGACCTATAGAAAAACATTAGCAAATAAATACACTACTATATATGCTTAAGCAAAATAAATAAATAAACAAATGGAAATTTTTACAGATTATGGATGAAGTGTTCATATCATGTAGTGAGAAATATTAGGATTTCATTTCTTTTTATGCATAAAATATATTTAGTATATAAAATATATTTAGTATATTTAGTATATTATAAATTTTATTATATTTTAACATTTAAATAGCCATTTGTTTAGATATATTCTTTCAGGGAAAAACTTTCTTTCATAAAGTAAAAATGATATATATTAAAATATCTTTAAAATATTGATATCAAATATAATAAAGTATAAGTTATAGTCATTTCATGTTGTTCCAGGTATGTGAATATTATTTCTTGCACAAATATTCATTATACAGTGGAAGAGCACTCACTCAAATTTGCTTCTCTTTTTCATTAAGGAACTTAGAAATACCAGCATAGGCTCTGTTAGCATTTTCAGCAGCATTGTACTTTGTGATTCAATGATACTTGAGTATATGATTGAAAAATATTCACAAGCTTTTGTTTTAGAGGGCTTTCCTCTTTGTGTATTTTTTTCAGACATACCATCATTGATGTTTTGATTACCTATATAATTGTATTTCACTTCTTATGAAAGGTTTTATTATTTCTGAAATCCAGAGTCCAGAGTTAGATTTTAACCTCTGTCTGTTCTAAATTAAAGATCTATAGTCCTAACTGTGTATGAAGATTGTAAAGTCAGCTTAGTTTAAATGCTGACTCATTCTGAAATAAATTTTATATTTTATATGAGTAATTATTTCAGCTTTTACAATAAAAATTTTAAATGTCAAACTACAAATTTGGAGATAAATTTTGGGATATATATTTTCAAAATTCAGGAGAAATGTAAGAGAAGAGAAAAAAGAGGAAGACTCTTATGGTAAATTGTATTCTTGTTCATGATTGTCTCCTCTTCTGTAAGAGGGTTATACTCATCTTTTCTTGCCATATATCTTTCTATACTTCCCCACACCCTTAGCAGTCTTGACCTTTCACTTAACTTTTCTTGGATGTGATTTTTGCCAGGTCTGAGAAGAAGCTTTATGATTGTGTGGGTCAGCACAATCTCTTATGCTTCTGCCACCTGTCACTGGAATAACATATCTCAAAGGCAGTCCTTTGTCAATCTGGGCTTCAGAATGAGAAGATACAGTCTGGAGAAGAGCCACAGTTAACCTATAGCCTATATGTGAACAAGAAATAAATGTTTACTGTTGTAAACCCACTGGGATTTTAAGAGTGATACATAATACAGCATAACTCAGTAAAAGGTAAATATTGCTAATGCCCACAAGCACTGTTGCTATTTCCACTGGATGTTTCTGCTTCCATTTTGCACTCTTGGGAAATATTCCCTCTTCTAGTAGGTAGCACTGCATCTTTCAGGCACCACAGACTCCTATCATCCACTGCCATATTCCGTTAGGTAATGGCATTATTTCAACAAGATTTTCTCATTCCCTAATAAAAGCAAACAGTGCACGACTTCCAATTCCACTGGGCAAGTAACATCTGATTGGCAGCATCACCATTTGTAATAAGTTTCATCAAGTTATTCAATACCAGAATCTCAACTGTACCTTCTATAGCACAAATTCTATTTCATAGGCTAAATGATCTGTGAATATCTCAGTATACGAAAGCTCTATCAATTGCTTTGCAGAATTGGAGTCATGTAGTGACACTGTGCAGGGCAGAGAGAGAGGGGGAAGTGTGGTTCCCCCACACCACCAACAAGCAATTCTAAGACATCATCTGTGTGTCCTATAATTCAACTCAATTCTGACAATATCTTCTTGGAGATAGCATCAGATTCCACAAGTTAATGGTTCAGTTCCATAAGACTACACTTCCACCACCACTTCAGATGCCAGTTACAAGCCTAGGTTGTTACCTACCTGTAGTTCTGAACTACTGCCTATAAATCAGAGGTTCACAACATCCTCTCATTGGTTCAATTAATTGGTAGAGTGGCTCACAGAACTCAGGGAACATCTTACTTATTAGATAACCAGTTTATTGTAAAAGGACATGATAAAGTTTACATATGAACATCCAGATGGAAGAGACGAGTAAGGCAGGGTATGGAGAAAGGGCATGGGAATTCCATACTCTCTCAGAGCAGACCATCTCCCCAAATCTCCCTGTGTTCACCATCCTGGAAGTTCTCCCTCTGACTACAGTCCTTTTGGGATTTTATGGAAGCTTCATTACATAGACATGATTGATTCAACCATTAGTTATTAACCATTAATTCACACTCCAGCTCCTCTCCTGTCCCCTGAGGTAGGGGGAATGGGACTAAAAGTTCCTAATCACATGGTTGATTCTCCTGGCGTCCAGCCTCTATCATTAGGTGGGGTCTAATAGTCTCCGCATTAACATAAGAGACACTTTTATTGCCATAATCACTTAGGAAATTCAAAGGGTTTCAGGAGATCTGTGCCAGAAATGGGAAAGAAGGCCAAATATACATATTTCTTATTATAAATCACAATATCACATATGCCTTTTTCCACAGGTATTCACTTTCAGACATTCGGTTCCATCTATTTTTATAGACACTTTCATTATTAAATACTTCTACTCCCTCTCCAGAGGAATTATAACTCATATCCAGATGGTAAAACATCATTCTGTGCTCAGAATTTTCCCCAAACCATTGGAAGTGACCGGCTATATATGTAATGTAAATCCGGGATCTTAGTTCCCAACCAGGGATTGAACACTGCCCTGGCAGTGAAAGCATCGAGTCCTAACCACTGGACCAGCAGGGAAGTCCCGTAAATCTGTCATCTTTCATAGCATATAATTACTAATTATTTCCTAAATGTTGATGAATTAAAAATTTAATATACAAATTTAATGTTATGTTTTTAATCATATAAACATATACAGAAGTGTTTATTGAGAAAATTATGAAATAATTACCCTTTTTGCTCCCCATTAATAAAATTATTTTAAAAAATAATACGTTTTAAAAAGAGTGACTGATACTTCATAAAAATTGCCTTCATCCTGACTCACCAGGCATATAAGAATTCCAAGGGGAGTCACAGGTTAGGTTAAAATTAGGACCCTGATCATAGTAAAATTTATCTCTATGACGTCTAACATGGAATGTCCAACCCCAAGTATAAAATATTTCATAATTTATATTACCCTAATTTTTCTTTTTTGCATAAAATTATATGAGAATTCTAATGCACACAAACATACACAATTGTGATATGTATAATCAAACTCTGACATTTTGGTTCAAATAAATTATATTACATTTCTGTCGAGATTAATTACACCAAAAGTGGAATTCAGAAATAAATAAAATGAAAGTAAATTGGGTTACAATATATAAATAGAACAATTTTTGTTTTGTTTTACAATAAAAACTTTAAAATACAGAGGAGACTAAGAAAAAGTGACTATAGACTATAGAACTTAACTATTTATTTATGTATAATAAGTTGATGGCATGTGCTTGATCCTGAAGTTACTGAGAGTAACTTTTAGCCATATATTGTTTTTTAGTGGGTAAATGGATTAAAAAATAACTAAGTAGACTAAATAAAGATTACTTTCTCACCACTGCCTCTCCACTGGGGGGACAAAAAAGATATTTAAACCCTTATATTTCTCTGTTCTGGATAGGTCCAAGAAAAAAGGATTTTAAAAATACCTGAAATATAAAAATATTTTGAACATATGATTAGAGATAAAGAAAAAATATTTTGTCATATATTATCATAAGCACCACCAACAAACGTTTGTAAATGTGTTGATTATTTTTGGTTTAATATATATTGGCTAGGGCTTCCCTGGTGGCACAGTGGTTAAGAATCCTCCTGCCAATGCAGGGGACATGGATTTGACCCCTGGTCCGGGAAGATCTCACATGTTGTGGAGCAACTAAGCCTGTGTGCCACAACTACCGAGCCTGTGCTCTAGAGCCTGTGAGCCACAACTACTGGGCCCACGTGCCACGACTACTGAAGCCTGTGTGCCTAGGGCCCATGCTCTGCAACAAAAGAAGCCATCGCAAAGAAGAGTAGCCCCCGCTCACCGCAACTAGATAAAGCCTGCGTGCAGCAACGAAGACCCAATGCAGCCAAATTAAATAAATAAAATAAATAAATTTATTAAAAAAACAAATAACTAAAATAAAATACATTGGCTAGGTAGATAGTAAAAATATTTTATAAGAAAATTATAGCAGATAAAAATTGATTATACAATACCTATTATCATTAGTTTATGACATTACAAAAGTTAACTTAATAACTTATTTCTATAATTTCAGTCCTTACTGCTTCATTTTCAATAGTATAAGAATAACTAGTTTGTGAGAGATTTTACAAGTAATCACAATTATTTTCTGGATGAACAAAGCATAATATGTATCCATAGTTTAATTTTTTTGTTTGCTTGTGTCTTTGTTTTAATTAATACTTTTAAATATTAGTTAGATTTGGAATATGTTCTCTCTTTCTATTAATTTTGTCTTTTTATGATGTGTTACAAGTTTGATGTTTATTTTTTATACTCTAATAAATTATTTATATTTTAATCAATCTAATAAATTGTTTATATTTTAATCACATGAATACAAGCCATGAGGAGGAAAAATATTGACCATTTTATTTCTTAAAACAAATCTGAAAGTTTCCAGTGAAATGAAATAGAAGAGAATAACAAGGAACTTCCTACACTAGCTTGTTCATGTTTTAATAAACGTCTTTGGTTTTCTTCTTACTATTAGAGATGAAAAGAAGTGACATCATCTCATATTCCCCACGACTCAATGCATTTTGCAGCCACTGTAGCATAACACATTGGAAAGAGAACAGGCTTTATTGACAGACAAACTTGAATTTTACTTCTAACTCTACCAGTTACTTGCTATGGGATGTTGGGTGAGGTACTTAATTTTTATAAGCCTGAGGGTCCTCATTAATAAAATAGTGATGATCATATCTAACTCAACATACTGTGAGGATTAAAGGAAAAATGGTATGTAGAAGAGATTAGCCCTGCAATCAGTAATAAATGGTAGCTGTTGTATTAAAATTATTATCATTATTATTACTGCTATTAGAGAAGTGACTGGTGGCCCCCAAACAGTTCTGGGATTAGAAATGGCATCTTTTCTAGAGTCACCTCTCCCAAGATTCAGAATTAGTTAAAAGAAATAGCAAGAAAGAACATTTGGCTGCATAGTATTAAACCTGCCACTACCTACTCTACTTCTTCCTCTTGTCTGGGAATTTCAACAGTCATACCATGGAGGAAATGGATTGCCCTCAAAACAGATCCCTGAAGAGTGGGGAAGAACTGTGCCCTGACTTAAGAACAGTAGCTGACACAATTATTGTTCCTCATATACTACGGAGAGTTTAAAGTATGTGTTCAATTATGCATAGCTATCATATTTGAGTATTAAGTTCCATAGTTATCAATTTTTTATTGTACAGGTGACTGACACACATTTAAAATGAGATTCTGAAATGCCATTTAATTTGCATATTGTGAGGAGTTTTAAAAATACTATTCTAGCATAACCACCTATTAAAATAGCTATAGTCACCAATATTATTATACTTTTCCTAGCATAACTTATTTCTGAAAATTCCTCCCTGCTCCTTTTTATAATGCTTAAGGTTTTGTAAACTAATTGGAACCCTATCAGCACTTCGATCTGTGTAACTCAAAAAAAAATTTTGTTGAGTGCTTAATATGTGCTGATGTACTATTTTATTTTAAAAACTTTGTGGCACAATTTATTATTTTCATTTTACAGTCAAGAAAACTAAGATTGTTAAAGTTGTTACTTTAATGATTTCTATAATAAAAATGTTAAAGTAATAGCTTCTTGAGAAATCTCTGAAGGCAATTAACTCTCAGGTATATTTTCAGTTCCTAAAATGTGAATTCTTGCTTTTGTTAGTGTCTTCTTGTTCTGTTGTCCCTTTAAACAGCTCACAACTCTTTTTGGAATGCTAGAGATCAGTTTATTAGAGAAGGTGTTAACATGTCAGGCATGTATTACACAATTCCTCATTTAAGCATCTTAAAACCACTTTACATAAATCAGTAATATTACCTGTTTAAAAGCAGAACACAACTTCCCAGTTTCTCACATACATTATCCCATGCTTCCCTTATTTTACTTATAGATGATATCTAAAATAATAGCAATTCGAAGTGAGTTCACATTTTTAGGTATAAAGAAATTATCTCTTGTCTCTTCACATCTGGATTGTTCCTATTCCTCCTTTCCTCCTTCACTTTCTTCTACATTCCACCTTGAACAAATTGTTAACAGTGGGTGATATGTTTAATAAGTTAATGTTAAGTGCAACAGTGATTGTAATAACATAATTTATTAACAAATCAAACTACCAAAGCCCTTTAGTGAATACTTATAAAGTTGGATATTACTGGATATATTGAATTTATTTGTAATGGTTAATTAGGGAAGACAATAGAAGAAGGTAAGGGAAAGATTACAAGGTTAGTGTCTGAAAGGGAATTTGCATGGAGATATATATATATATGTACATGTATATGTAAGTCCCCACCACACCCATTGCCTACTCTGGTCACTTCCAGTTTTTCTTACACATAGAATGTGGACAATATAATGATAGAAATAATTTTTTAATAGAATACCTATTGATAGAATCGATTTGAAATTGAATCATAATCATAGAATTGAATTATTGACTTGAAATTGAATCATAGATAATATTTCTCAATCCACCCCAACTCCTTTCTCTGATTATATGTTTTTATGTTTGTAAGGACACTGAGGTGAAGTGAGAATGAAAAAATAAGCTTTTATTTTGCACATTTTCCACTGTCAACCAGTGATTTACAGAATGACTTTATTCTTAACTCTTTTTATTTGGAAACAAACAAAACAAACAAAATCCCTGACTACTGTTAGCCTACTAAACTGATTATGTTTTATAAGGAAGACAATAAAATGAGGCAGTAGACAGATTTCAAATCCTCTATATGCTACCCTCCAGCTAAAAGGGAAAGTCCCTAAATGTTTGCTATTGCAATAAATAACCTCTGCCCACTCTGTTGAATATTATCGGAGCTCACTAGGGAATATTTCTAGAGAGGCACCATATGCTTCTCTCCTTTATATTGCACGCTAGGGCATACATACAATATATTCTATTCTGTTAAAGAATATATGAAGATTTATTGGAGTAGAATTCACTGCATCATTTGGTTTAAATCAAATTCATGAGATTTGCCAACCTTGCTAATTACTTTGGAAAATATGAGAAAAAAGATCCTCATTTTTTATTCTGGAGAGGTCAACCTATTCCGGCTTGAGATATTTCTCGGCTTTTTCTTAGGAACAGGGACTTGATGTTCCATTAGCATAATTGCATGTATCCTTCAAGTCTCTAGGAGGACTTCCAACACACTGAAATTTTAACTGTGGCTGATTCCTCATTAAAAACAAAAAAAGTAATTTCTCAGAAAAAATCCTACAGGATCAACAAAGTTATGTGTCATACTGAGGATTAAGGACATTGAAAATGTCTGTTCTGTGATAAGAAATTTCTTCACTCTTTTAAAATGGAAACCTCAGAGGAAGTGATTTTGAAATGAGAAATTAAGGCTTAGAAACAAAAGGTCATTCATAGTTAACCTCTATTATCACCAACAACTCACAAACCATATTAGTCTTGAGAACAATCAGATAAAATTTAGCAAATTACATGAATATTGGATAAGAAAGATAATATCCTTTGTTAATATAAATTGAAACTGAACTGCATTTTAACACACATTTTCTTTTCTGCATTAATGCATGTCGTTTTAGATGTTTATGTGAGAGGAATCATATTTTTAAAAACAGCAAAAATAATCACTAAATTGGCAAATCTGGAAATATCACTGCCTTACAGACAAAATGTTGGGCTATAATTTTTAACTCTATTTGCTGCCTTGATGGAAATAATACATTGAGTTTGATTCTTTCCTTTTTGCTTTTTAAAGAGTTTTTTGATGTGGACCATTTTTAAAGTCTTTATTGAATTTGTTACAATATTGCTTCTGTTTTATGTTTTGGATTTTTGGCCTCAAGGCTTGTGGGATCTTAGCTCCCTGACCAGAGATCGAACCTGCACCCTCTGCATTGGAAGGCAAAGTCTTAACCACTGGACTGCCAGGGAAGTCCCAAGTTTTGTTCTTTTTTAAAAAAATTAAGAATATGGAAAAAATGAATTTCAAAAATTCTTTACTGTTTGCAACCCTTGATTTTAAATTATAGGTATTCATACATGTTACTTTTGATTCAACTAATAACTAAAAATCCAATGGAGAATATTTTTCCAAATCCATGTCAAAGGATGGGATGAGTTGGAAAAAAAAGGTATTAATTTTAAGTAAATATCTAAATAGCATAGTAATGTGGAAAATCAGATGTGACACATAATTGGAGATGAGTGTAAAATATTGTTAAATATTTGAGCACAGTAAACAATATATTTGTTAAATGAATGCATAATCAAGAATAAAATAAAGAAAAAGAAAGAGGAAATGTGAACACATTTAGGTAGAACAAGTTTAAAAGAGATTTTAAGCTGTAGGGAGAAAAAAGTACTTAAGATGGAAAAAGCAGGAATGAGATAGAAAATAGAAATTTGTGTATAAAAAAGGGTAGACTCTGTGCCAAATACTGTGCTTGGAGTTTTAGATGTTATCTCATTGAATCTTCATAAAAACACCTCAAAGTGCATATCAATCTCACCATTTCACTCAAGGACAACTGAGAATTTGTCAATATAAAGGCCCTTTTAGGTATGTTCAGAACAGTGTGGAACAAGAAAGGGATATGCTTGCTCTTGGGCCCAGACTGATATATGTAATAACCTGGAGGAAGAAATTCTTTTCAACTTCCATTGTACATCCTTCTTCTCTTTTAATGAAAATTTCCCTCTGAAAAGACAATTTGAAAAACAATAGTAAAGGAAAGCAGACATACAGATAAGTTGAGGCATTTAAGAGACAGTTCATGTGCTCAATTAACAAACATTGATTCACTCCTCCAAGGTACATAGTGACCCAGTGTTCTGGTCCAAGTTGCTGTGTAACCAACACCAGTACCTTCCTATGGATGGAAAGTGAAGATCATCTACATCAGGGCTTGGCAAACTATGGACAATGGGCCAAAGCCAGTCCACCATCTGTTTTTTTAATAAGTTTTATTAGAACACAATTACACCCACTGTCAATGGCTGCTTTTGCATCACAAAGGCAGAGTTAACTAATTACAGCAGAGACCACAGGGCCAACATAGATGAAAATATGTACTATCTGGCCACTTACAGAGAAAGTTTGCCAATTCTGCTATAGATAGTTACTTGAAAAGTGTAGATCTCTAGGTTGTTCATTTTCTCTGTTTATCTACCCATTAAGGTTCACAACAATGTCAGTGTGGAAGCACATGATCATTACTTTCTTAAAATAATTTTTTAATCTTGGAGAATTACCTTTGAAAGTTAATTGTTTTAAGAAAATTAATTTTAACACCTTTTTCTCACTTATTGTTCCTATAGTGCAGCAAACAACATACCTTTTATGAGAATGTGGTAACTCTAACAAAAATATTTTACTGATCTTAGAATCATCTCAAAGAAAAACATGAGAAGGTATAAATATTTTCCTTGAGAAATGTTCATGCATACTTCCATAACAGTGTAACAATAAAAGCCCATATCACCATAGGGTTGTGGTTTTTTTTTCTGCTTTGTGCACATGTGTGTGTGCGTGTGTGTGTGTGTGTGTTATAACATCTTTATTGGAGTATAATTGTCATGCATACTTCCATAACAGTGTAACAATAAAAGCCCATATCACCATAGGGTTGTGGTTGTTTTTTCTGCTTTGTGCACATGTGTGTGTGCGTGTGTGTGTGTGTGTTATAACATCTTTATTGGAGTATAATTGCTTTACAATGCTGTATTAGTTTCTGCTTTATAACAAAGTGAATCAGCTATACATATACATATATCCCCACATCTCCTCTCTCTTACGTCTCCCTCCCACCCTCCCTATCCCAGCCCTCTAGGTGGTCACAAAGCACCTAGCTGATCTCCCTGTGCTATGTGGCTGCTTCCCACTAGCTATCTATTTTACATTTGGTAGTGTATATAAGTCCATGCCACTCTCTCACTTCATCCCAACTTACCTCCCCCTCCCCACATCCTCAAGTCCATTCTCTATGTCTGCGTCTTTATTCCTGTCCTGCCCCTAGGTTCTTCAGAGCCATTTGTTGTTGTTGTTGTTTAGATTCCATATATATGTGTTAGCATATGGTATTTGTTTTTCTCTTTCTGACTTACTTCACTCTGTATGACAGATTCTAGGGCCATCCACCTCACTACAAATAACTCAATTTCATTTGTTTTCATGGCTGAGTAATATTCCATTGTATATATGTGCCACATCTTCTTTATCCAGTCATCTGTCGATGGACACTTAGGTTGCTTCCATGTCCTGGCTATTGTAAATAGAGCTGCAATGAACATTGTGGTACATGACTCCTTTTGAATTATGGTTTTCTCAGGGTGTATACCCAATAGTGGGATTACTGGGTCATATGGTAGTTCTATTTGCAGTTTTTTAAGGACATCCGTACTGTTCTCCATAGTAGCTGTATCAATTTACATTCCCACCAACAGTGCAAGAGAGTTCCCTTTTCTCCACACCCTCTCCAGCATTTATTGTTTGTAGACTTTTTGATGATGGCCATTCTGACTGGTGTGAGGTGATACCTCATTGTAATTTTGATTTGCATTTCTCTAATGATTAATGATGTTGAGCATCCTTTCATGTG
>NC_041214.2:58497605-58538789 GCF_002837175.3 Physeter macrocephalus
TCCTGATCTTAGAGGAAATGGTTTCAGTTTTTCACCATTGAGAATGATGTTAGCTGTGGGTTTATCATATATGGCCTTTATTATGTTGAGGTAAGTTCCCTCTATGCCTGCTTTCTGGAAGGTTTGGTGTTGAATTTTGTCAAAAGCTGTTTCTGCATCTATTGAGATGATCATATGGTTTTTCTCCTTCATTTTGTTAATACGGTTTATCACATTGATTGATTTATGTATATTGAATAATCCTTGCATTCCTGGGATAAACCCCACTTGATCATGGTCTGTGATTCTTTTAATGCGCTGTTGGATTCTGTTTGCTAGTATTTTGTTGAGGATTTTTGCATCTATGTTTATCAGTGATATTGGCCTGTAGTTTTCTTTCTTTGTGACATCTTTGTCTGGTTTTGGTATCAGGGTGATGTTGGCCCTATAGAATGTGTTTTGGAGTGTTCCTCCCTCTGCTATATTTTAGAAGAGTTTGAGAAGCATAGGTGTTAGCTCTTCTCTAATGTTTGATAGAATTCACCTGTGAAGCCATCTTCACCATAGGGTTTTGATTACACAGTGTGAGTAAAATAAATTCACTTATGCTGTACATTAGAGAGCCTCCAGAGAGGATAATCAATGCAAATACATATAAAGATGGGTCTGAAATACAGAATCCTTCCGATGATGGAGAAGACATGATGACTTTTGAAAGTGCTAAAAGTGAAGTTGGAACTCTGTGTTGTATATATTTTAAACTAGAGTCATTATCAAAGCAAACAAAGAAACAATATTATTAGTAGTAATGTCATCACTGTTATTAATATCACAAATGGAAGTGGTGGAAGCATTTGAAGATCTTGTTTAACCAAATTCTAATTGATATTCTATGTTGATATAGGGTCTGAGGTGCAATTTGTTGTCATTGGTGGGTGTCTGATATCACTAAAATAAATTTATATTTTGAAATCAAAATCAATCCAACACTGGACTTAGTTTTTCCTTTAACATTTAAGAACAATGGCTCAGCAACTTTTTTTCATCACCATTCACATATTCAGTTAAAATTATTACAACCAATACATATCAGTATCTGACAATTCTGTTGAAGAAGATCATATCAATGATCAAATTGTATGTGCTAAGTCAATGACGAACTGTAAAGTGTTCAACTCTATAGATTCCATATAACTCGTCTTTGGAGCTAGGTCAACTGGTAAATGAATCACATTTGATTCCCACTTACTGAATCTGTGAATTGGGTGAGGTATTTAACATGTCTGGGCTTCAAATACTATGTTTTTGAAAAACACTTTATTGAATTATAACCACAAATGCAGTACTCTATACTCCAGTCTTTGAAAACTTAAGCATAACTGGTAATTAAATCACTGTTATTTTCATTTATTAATTCTGGGTATTAGGTGAGGAATTTAACGTGTCTGGGACTTATATAGCTATAGCTCATCTCCAAAACTGGGATGCCAATATCTAATTAATAAGAACAAGTGTAGTTTAGATGACATATAAATTGTTCTTAGCACATGGTTCCTTAAAAGAAACACTCAGCATAATCATCATCACCATTGTCAACATCATCAGAAATAAAAATTGAGATAGATGCTAGAAAATACTAATAAGCAAGAGTTATTCAAATTTTCCACATAGGAAGATGATGAAGAGTATGATTTTCTTTGGCTGAACAAACATAAGCTCACCATCCTTCTCCCTTGCTATCTTTACAACAGAGACTGGAGGATGGAAAATTCACTTTCCCTGCCTCCTTTACATGTGTAGACCATCATTTCATACAGTTCAGAATGGAGGAAATTAGAATTATGCAGTATTTATCCTTTTTTAGCCATCCTAATTAAAGGAACACATATGCTGGCACCTCGCCTTCCCATTCTTTGTTTTAGAATTTCAATATTATGCCTGGAGCTTCAGCTACCATCTTAAAACTATAATGTAAAAAATATAAAGGAAAAACCAAGAGAATTTTTGTGTACCAAGCCAAATTTTGTATATTTGTGCGCATACACACAAATTTCTATGCAATTTTTTTGTGGTTATGATTAAGTGAATAGGTTAATAAGTATCATTTATGTGTAACACATTTGCATACCAATTAGAGACAAAAAAGAAATGAGTAGATCCATGTATAGATTATTTAGTAATGTCCAATGTATAGTTTTAAATAAAAGCATACAAAGTTGCAGATTTGTGAGATTTTATTTAAGTAATAATAAATCATGTAACTAGCTACACACAAAAAACCTTAAATATTATATTTGAGCTAGGATAAATAGATGAGGCTGTGTGCATTCACAGAATTATATATACCAGATTGTTAAAATTTTATATTTGATGTAAGGCTGCAGGAGAGTGCAAAGATGGAAGAGCAACACAGAAATTACTAGCTTTCTTATTATATATATTCATATTTTTATACTTGCTAAAATGTGAATATTTGGACTGTTATATGAATAACTCATCAGCTCTTAAGGATTATATTGAATATCATATTAAGTAAAAATATTGAGAACTTACAAATAAAACTATATGAGAGAGAGGTAAGTGTTCATTCACTAAATCCAATTTAATTGAGTTTAGGAAATGTCCTGGAGTCTTAATGACACTCAATTCAATGTATCACCAGCTAATTATGTTTTATAACTTTTACTGTAAATTATATTTTGTTGTTTATTGAAAGTACCATGACAAACACGAGTTTTTAAATTGTAAAGCTAAAAAATAAGACATAGATGAAGTTTCCAGTTCTCTGTTTAAAATGATCCTTTGAGTAGAAATGGTCAGTTTAAAATTGAATTAACTGATAATTTGGTGCAATAAACTAGCCAAGAGAGCATCTCTAAGTTTTGTAAATGAAGTTGATTTCAATATCTGAATCTTCCTGACTTCAGATATGACAGTAAATCTCATTACATAAACTGATCTCTTAATTCCATTGAGTTTATGGCAATGCTCCTGAATGAGATGTTCAAAACATGATTTTTTACTTCCTATATATTTTTCATCTGTGTCCATCAAAAGAAAGCATTTTTTTAAAATCAAATCTTTTAAAGCTATTTTGTTGGAGTGTTTTTGAACTGAGACCAAACAATATTGATAAGTTTGAGTTATAGTCTTGGAAAATATAGTTACAAAGGAGAATACTTATACCTTTTTAGATGTTAAAGAAATGTCTAACTCTTTAAAAAACTTTGATTCAGTTGTGCTATGAAAATAAACAGTTTTATATAATCCTGAATTACCTTTGTTTCTAATATTTAAAGTGTTCAATATATGCACATCACAATCCTTTTACTTAAAGGCCATATGACTTGATGACATTTAGAAAATAGAAAAGTAAGATTTTTGTGGATAAGTATTGGTGTGATGTTTAATAATGAGGTGTCGGTCTTCCCTGGTGGCGCAGTGGTTGGGAGTCCGCCTGCCGATGCAGGGGACACGGGTTCGTGCCCTGGTCCGGGAAGATCCCGCGTGCCGCGGAGCAGCTGGGCCCGTGAGCCATGGCCGCTGAGCCTGCGCGTCCGGAGCCTGTGCTCCGCAATGGGAGAGGCTACAGCGGCGAGAGGCCCGTGTACCGCAAAAAAAAAAAAAAATAATAATAATGAAGTGTCGGTTTTAATTGTAAAAGTAACTTTAAACTTCAAATGATGTTTAGTATGTAGAAGGATGTTATAGACCTTTTCCTCTCTGGAATAAACAAACAAACAACCATTCAACCATATTCTCTACAGTATTACTGAAGATTGGTGGACAGAAGCGAGACTTAATGATAGACTTTCCTAATTAAGTGGAGAGTTATAGTAGCAAAAGCTGAGGAAATACATATTTAGGATGTAGATAGGTTGAGAAGTGTGTCTGCAATTGGAAAGGGGCCTTGCATAAAGAGAAATCAAGAGACTATAATAACTGTGGACATTTAGGGAAAATTGAAATCTAATAGTGCCTTGGACATAAGATAATATCATTAAAATTCCAAATTTTTTTTTTTATCCTTTTCAACTCAGGAATTTACAAAATAATTGGAATTCAAGGAAGAGGTAAAGATAGAAGAATTTATTCAATCTTCACATTATCACATGATTATGGTGCTTGGTTTCTTGGACCCTTCCAGAGGTGCAGCCAAAGGGGATCAGACTACACAACTCCGAACTCTGCCACTTCAACATGTGGGTTATTTTAAGCTGAAGGCAATCAACACCCAGCAGATTCAAAGAAAAATGTTTACCACTCCCTTGAGAATTTAGATAGGTGGCCTGGCTCAGAGAGAGAATTATTACCACAGATAATTTTCATCTGAAAGACCTATCTAATTTGCAGGACAAACATCTAATTACCAAACATCTGCTCTTCTCATTGTCCTGTAAATTACCCTCCTCTCCTTTCTTGTGCCAGGCCCCTATCCCTTTCCTTAGCTCAGGAGGCCTATAAGCCTCAACTGCCTGACTTGCCTTTGGGTTTCATATTTTAAAGGGATCTCACACATATAAAATTAAATTTATTTTTCTCCTATTAATCTGTTTTATGTCAATTTATTTATCAGACCATCCAAAGAAACTAGAAGGGTAGGAGGAAAAAATTTTTTCCAACAAAGATAAATGTAAAGCAAAAGCATGGAAGACTACTGCCTAACTACCTTCCAACCTAAACACTGTCAAGATCAAAGGAAATATCTGAGAGTTAGTCTAACCAAAGGTGAATTCACTATAATCAAAGATGCAGGCTAGCCTCCAACTCAGCTGGGCTCTTGCTTCTGCCAACTACCCCCAAAATGAAAGAATTTATACTATGTGGAAAAAACAAACAGAATTTTACTTTTCTTTTCTATACTACATCTGGAATATAAGAAAAAAAATCTTGAGTAAAGAGTGTCATCACCAAACGGTGACATATGTCGTTCTTGACTTTGCTCCCCTTCACAAGAACAGCTAACATGTATTCAACCAATGAGGGAATCCCAGAACATGGGGGTAAAGTTGAAGCACTCCCCTGCATCACAGAGGCCTAGACAGACTGCATTAGAGGGGTAAGAGAAGTGACTATATTTGACCACATTACCCCTCTCACCTCCTCAGCAGCATCACACAGAGAGGCCTTCCCTGAGCCCCTGGTTCCTCCAATGGGAAAAGAATACCCAGGGAGGAAAACCAGCCTCTCCCAGCATTGTGGGTTGCCTTATGGGAGCCTCTACTCTGTTCTTACACCACAGGGATTGCAAGAGAATCTGTGGGTCCCAGTCACTGGAAATCCTACTATGATGAAGAAAGTGCGAGGAGCTTGCAACAACCAGTATATAGTTCCTACCTGCAGTGCCCAAGTAGAACCAGCAGCTTTGCTTATCTGCAGAATCAAGTCAAGGGTGCACTCTGATTAGGAAACTTGGAGGGTCCCAGATCTGCCTGATTTGGATCCTCAAACTAGTTTTTCTGGCCCTAGAGCCTGGTTTGCTCACACACAGGCAACGTGTTGAGTCACATCTTCACCCACTGTGAAGAGTGACTTCTGGCCTCATCTGACCAGAAGGGCTGGTGACAACTCCTGGAAGCTGCACTGGCTCAGCAATGTACAAACTGAGAGAAGGGCAGACTGAACTGAGAGTTTACATAGCAAAACCAGTGACTCTGTTTGACCAGGGAACTTGGAGTGTTGATCAAGTTAAGACAGCAAACTAAGAGCTTTACCAGTTTTAGAGGTGCTTCTTCAGCTATGTCCAAGCAAGGCATCTAATGTGTATCTCTGCTCATCTCTGAATACAGCCTTCAGCCTGTCCAACCAGGGAACCTAGCTATAGCATGTGGGAAGCTGGGTAACCCATTCAATGGTGCTATGTAAAGTGACACTTGAACAGATTGCACAACCCATGGAGCAGAGCAAAACTGGTGGCCTCACCTGACCAGGGAACTCAGTACACACTCAGGCCTGATTTGGGCCTCCAAATAATGAGCTGTACAGCACCTGAGCACTGACCTGCTGCCGTGCCAGTACAGGGAACCTTTTTCATAGCCCCATTTTCTTTGTGTGTGTGTGTGTGTGTGTGTGTGTGTGTGTGTCTGTTTTAATTAATTAATTTTTTATTTATTTTATTTTTGGCTGTGTTGGGTCTTCATTGCTGTGCACAGGCTTTCTCTAGTTGTGGCAAGTGGAGGCTCCTCTTCATTGTGGTGCATGGGCTTCTCATTGACGTGGCTTCTCTTGTTACGAAGCAGGGGCTCTAGGCACACGGGCTTCAGTAGTTGTGGCTCGCAGGCTCTAGAGTGCAGGCTCAGCAGTTGTGGTGCACGGGCTTAGTTGCTCCATGGCATGTGGGATCTTCCCGGACCAGGCTCGAACCGTGTCCCCTGCCTTGGCAGGCAGATTCTTAACCACTGTGCCACCAGGGAAGCCCCATAGCCCCATTTTCAACTGCATATAGAACCTAGACTCAACCATCTAGAAATAAATTTATTTATTTTGTTTATTTATTTTTGGCTGCATTGGGTCTTCATTGCTGTGCGTGGGCTTTCTCTAGTTGCGGCGAGCGGGGGCTACTCTTTGTTGCGGTGTGCGGACTTCTCATCGCGGTGGCTTCTCTTGTTGCGGAGCACGGACTCTAGGCGCGTGGGCTTCGGTAGTTGTGGCGCACGGGCTTAGTTGCTCTCTGGCTGTGGGATCTTCCTGGATCAGGGATCGGAACCGTGTCCCCTGCCTTGGCAGGCAGATTCTTAACCACTGTGCCACCAGGGAAGCCCCATAGCCCCATTTTCAACTGCATATAGAACCTAGACTCAACCATCTAGTTAAGCCTGCCCAGAGAATTCAAGCAATCATGAAGCTCATCCTACAGCCCCACTTGGGTAGAGAACCAAGTCAGCAGTCCTGTCCAACTTTTTTCAGCATCTAGCACACCCCCTAATCTCCATCCTCAGAGCTACTACAGTTGCCTTGTGCCCAAATAGACCATAATGACAGGCCCAACCTGCCCAAGCACATTACCAGCAGACATACCCAGAAACCCAAACTGAGCTGACTTGTGAAGAACTGTCTCTGCCAAAGCAAACCTGCAATGTCTGGAAAAGGAGTCCCATTACTCAAATGTGCAGATATCAATGTAGGGAATCAAGGATCACAAGGAGATGTGATTTTCACTATTAAAGACAGTAATTTAAACTTCTGAAAGGGACAAATTAGAATATTAGTAGGAATTCTGAAATTATGTTTATACATATATAATAGTATGTGTATTGTGTGTATTATATATGTGTGTGTACTTATCTTCAAGCTTCTTCCACTGAGTGGTTTTAGAACAGCATTTATTATCTAATAGAATTTCCTGTGATGATGGAAATGTTTTATGTCTGTGCTGTCCATTATGTCACTAGCCACATTTGGTTATTAAATACTTGAAATGTGACTAGTATGATTGAGAAACTTACTTTTAATTGTATGTAATTATAATTAATATTTATGTTAAAATAGCTATGTGTTGATAATGGCTATTATAGTTGTAGCACAGAACTAGAAGCAAGAATACACCATTAGCAATGAGCACACAGAGAATCCAGATTTTGATTTTTACTAAGAGAAACCAGGACTCTTTGGAGAAAAGTTTGATTCCAGAGCTGGGTCAGGGAATGTATGATATGAGCTTGGAAAATCTCACTATAGTAAAAAGTAAAGGAGTTCTCAAAGAATGAAGAGTCATATCAAAATGATATGAGAACCAGCTTAAAGGATTCCTGCTAGTCATATCTGGGGCATTTGGATATCAAAATAAAGAGAGATCATAATGAATTATAATCCATTAGATAAAAAATTTCCATGAGTCCATTTGGATATAAATAAATAAATACATAAATAGGGAAAAAAGAAAAAACTATTTCTTAAAGTAGAATGTCAACTGGTAACGTGGAAAAAATAATGGAATTAGGAAGTATTAGTGGATCCTAAAACTAGTTAGTGACTATTTGATGAAGAACAGGGTATTTACATGCTCTCAAAATATCTCATATTTATGTAGTCTTGAAATATGTCTCAAGAAAATATATCAATTTCCAGGAAAAATAATATTAGCAGTGAAGAGACTTGCAGACACCATCTTAAACAAGTGATCTAATTTTACGTGTACCAATATAGGGACAAGCCAACATCATGTGTTTCTTGATATGATACTCAGAGAAGAACATAAAATCATTTACGTGATATTTCTGCCAAAAATGCATAGTCTGAATTCAATCATAAGGAATTTTCAGAAAAAAACAAACTGAAAGACATTCTAAAAATAAAAAAAAAAGTAGTCTGTATTGTTAAAATGTCAAGGTCAAGAGAGACAGATAATATTCCAGGTTAAATGAGACTAAAAATAAATGGCAACTAAATGTAATGCATGATCCTGGACTAGGAAAACACATAGCCATTAAGGACATTAACGGTACAACCGACAAAATATGAGAATAGACTGAATTTAGATAATAGCATTGTATCTATGATATATTTTCTAATTTTGATAATTGCTCCGTGGTCATGTAAAAGAATGTCCTTGTTCTAAGGAAGTACACACTGAATTATTTCAGGGTAAAGTGACAAAGTTATCTCCAATTTGTTCTCAAATGATTTAGAAAAAAAATCATAAAACATATATGGGGAAATGTAAAGAATTGGTGAATCTGGATAAAGAATTATTTGTATGATCCTAGCAACTTTTCTGTAAATTTGAAATTATTAAAAAATGTAAATTTAAATCAACTATATTTTTAATAAAAGCAAAAAATGAAATTTAAAAAGTATAATAATACCAAGAACTGTAAAACACTTAGAAATACATTTAATAAAAGTTGTGCTACATCTCCTATAAAATGTGGAAGACTCAGTATCTTAAGATGTCAGTTCACTTCAAAGTAATCTATAAAAGTAACTCAACCCCAGTCAAAATTGTCAGGCTTTTATTTTGGTAGAATTTGACAAGCTAATTTAATATTTATATGAGAATGTAAAGGACCTAGAATAGTCTCCAAAACTTCTTTGAAAAAGGATAACAAAATTGGAATAAGCACATGATGTGACCTCAGAGCTTACTGGTATGCTACACTGGTTGCGACACTGGCAAAGGAGAGACAAATAAATGAAAGGAAGAGAATAGAGAATCTAGACAACAAGCAACATAGACATATTGATTTTCTACAGAAGTACGAATGCAAATAAAAGGACACTGGAAAGTCAGTTTCTCTCTCTCAAGAGAGAAAGCGACCTGAATTATGTGTAAATTTTAATGAGTGCTATTATTTTCATAATATGCTAAATAAAAATGATTTCTTTTACTGCAAGAGATGCTAACTTCCTTTCAAATATTATTTTCCTAACTTTTGGTAAGTAATATACCTAAATGTGACTATTTAAATTCTGAATGTGCTTGCACTGAATTAGACTTTGTATGAATTAAAGTTTCCATAAATGTCACTTTGTCGGGAGAGTGACATTACTGTAATTGACATTACTCCTGACATTTGCTGTCAGGAGTTCCAGCAAACATTCCTTCTTAAAAAGCCAAAAATGATGAATGAGCACGAATGAAATAACTATGGAATGGTATATAACATTCATAGCCAGCTGTGGAATTGTTCTTATTATGAGCAGGTGACTAAGTTGTCACATGTAGCATGCATATGCCAACTCAAACATTAAATCAGTTCATCTTATATATCAGCAATGAGAAACAATTTGGCACAAACAGTAAGCATAAATAATTCTAATTTAAAGTATAACATTGATCTTCTGATAGTTATGACTGATCAGTTTCTCTTTCTATTCTGAAAATTTTGAAACCAGCTTGTTGCATTCAAACCCCATCCACCTAACACCTCATGAATGCAAACTGATCATATCCATGAGGGTTTCTAGTGATTTGTTCCCAAACTCATGCTGCTTTGATATTACTTTGATTTGGTTCCACAATTTTAGTCGCATAATTCAATGATTATCCATTCTTATATTGAATTAATTTAGTTTCTCTATCTCAACTCTTGGCTTCTTCAGAGACTTTCCCTATTTTAGGTCAGTTTAGGTAATCCTTTGTGGGAAATGGGGAGGCAGACTGCTGTGAGAAACCTTAATGAGAGAGTAATAAAATTGGACCAACTACTGTCAACTTATATTCCTTCATTTACTGGAAATGTTTGGGAATTAGGGGGAAAAAAGGAAAAGATTAAAGAAATGTATAGAAGTGGCAATTAGTTGAGATATATTCTTGGTCTTAAGGTCTACCGATTGACAAGTTAAAGAAAACTGTAATCTTTTTTAAGCGAAGGTAATATTTTTACTTATACAGGGAGAAAAATATTATCTGGAAAGATAAGAATAATTATTTAAAAGCACAGCAGTTAAGACAAATAAATACTTGAAAATATTAACTATACTACTTAAAAGGGTAATTTTAAAAAAAGAAGGCAATTATTTTCTCCTATCAAATTGACAGCTGTTTTATTTTAGCAGTAATACAACTGTTGGCAAAGATTTAGTCAAGTGTACAGACGCCCATGTTGTTGGTGGAGTGTAAATTTTTATAACCATTCTGAAAGGCACTTTAGAGCAATATGCCTTCAGATTTTTATAAAACGCTCATAATATTTGATCCACAAATTCCACTTCTAAGAATCGTAATTTAGGGAATAATCATAGAAGTGTACGCATATCTGTGTAAGAGGATGTTCATTAGTGATTTGTGTAGCAGTGAATCATAAGAAACTACTGATATATCTATAAAGAACTAATAGTTAAGACAATAATACCATAAGTTTATAATGAAACACTTTGTAGTCATTAGAACCTTTAATTTTGTTTTGACGAGAATTCATTACATAAAGGTTGTTCGTGATAAAACAGTAAACAATATCTAGGTATAATACTGATGTATTTTGTTAAAATAGGAGAAAAAAGACTAGAAGTCAATACTCTGAAAATAAAGAGTAGTCATTTTATATTTTTTCCATATTTTTCAAACTTTACCTTAATTCACTTGTCAATTGCCTGTTATAACCTGTATCCTTTCTTTATCACTTCTGTATGAATTTTAGCTCTGCACATTGTCTTCTAGCAAGAGACAAACATTTCTCAGCTTTAATGTGATCAACTGGACCTAAATTTATCTAAGAGATTGTTAGCCCATGTTTCTAATTGGAAACACATGTGTGTTCACCAAGCTTTTTTTCCCTTTCAACTGGTTGGGAGTGAAAAGATCCAGAGCAGCTACCTTAGATTTAGGAAACGTTGTACTAACAGTGTGGACCATCCTACTTACTGGTTGCTTATTCTGGACTGTTAAAGAGAAAAATAAATGTTTATCTCCTTAAAGCCTCCATATTTTGAGCCTCTCCATTATAGCATAAAGCATGTGACATAATTAATAAATATGTACATTTTTATAAAGAAAATTTTATAATAAAAGAACCAAGTAAGTCAACAGGGTAAATAACGAATCTTATTGTATAATATGCATTATAGTATGTGGAAGCCATGAGCTACCTCTAGAAGACTGTTGAGCTTATAGTTTCCTTAAGCGCTGATATTTAAAATTTGCAAGGGGTTCATACAAAACATACAAGTTTTAAGAACATGACAATGGGACACAATTCTTGATCTACTGTGAAATTTTTCAACTTCAGCACTATTGACATTTTGAAGTAGAGAATTCTTTGTTGTGATGGGCTGTCCTGTGCATTGTAGGAAGTTTAACGGCATCCTTGGCCTCTACCCACTAGGTGCCAGTAGCACTCTCCCAGTTGCGATAACAAAAAATAATCCAGATATTGCCAAATGTCCACTGGGCACAAAATTGTCCCCTATTGAGAACCACTGACCTAGAGTAACCTCTCATGATTATGGGGAATAAGGTGGATAATAAAATCATTGAGAGCAAATTAATAAAGTGCCATGGCTCTGACAAAAATTCTCTCCTTGACCAAGCTCTAGTGAGGCCCCTCTGAATCCTATTCCCAACTAGGTCTCAACCTTCAGCCTTTGTGTTTGTCTTTACATTGCCTGATTTTAGCCAAAGTCCTGCTAGTCTGTTTAGCCAAAATCACCTACCTGGATATCTGATCAATATTTAATCAAATTTTTCATCTTCCACCATCTCCCAGGTGATAGCTAATCACTCTGGCCTGCCTTCAGCAAGAATCCTATTACATCATTTTAGGCAGAAATTTTCCCTCCACTGACCACCCAAAATACTTTTGGGCCATAAATCCCCACTTTGTCTTGTTGTATTCAGAATTGAGCCGAGTTCTATACTGAAGTCTTTTTTCCCCTATTTCAATACTTCCTGAGTAAAATTTGTTTTTACCACTTTAACTACTGTCCAGCTCTGAATTTCTTTGACAGGTCCACAGGGAAGTTATATCTGTTGGAAGAAATCAGAAAATCCTGTTAACTGGAGATTCCAGAGCATTTGAGCTAAGATTCAAGACACAGTAGGATTTGGGGGATGTATTAGTTCAGTTTGAGGTGCATTGTGTATCAAATACCTAAATATATGCATTTATCCTAAGCTTCTTAAATTATTTGTTAAATTCATGCCATATGTCAAGCATTTAGGTAGCCATCTCCTGAGGAAAAAAGAATGGACCTCACTCCAGCCAGAAGGGTCAAGTAATTTCTTATGCAACTATTTTTAATGTTAAAAAGAGAGATACCAAAGATCACAGGACACATTCACACTAAGTTCTGAGTAGAATAAATATCAGTAATGAGAAAAAAGCTTCTATTTTGGAAAATGCCTCATTACCTGTCTTCCTTTAATGTGAATATGATGTACAATACATAATAAACTTCCATTAATAAAGTGCTATTTTAACTACAATTTAGAAATGATTTGTTGTTATAGGCTCATATCCTCATAGGTGATGTTAAGTATTAAAGAGATAAAAGAAAGGAAAGTTTGTGGCAATAGTCATTTTCTCTAAAAAATGAAATAATCTAATGATTAACAATATTTATTTTTATTTTTTTAACAATATTTATTTTGATTCACCTGAAATACTTATAACTCAATCTATTTGCAAATATATGGTTATGACTTACTTAGTTCATACTGTTTTGTGTTAATACTTTTTAGTGAAGAAATAGCATATTTTATTATTATTAAAATATTCTAATTTAAAGCAAAATTAAAAATTTTAGAGATAATCTTTTTTAAATAGTGGGGTTCAATGAAAAGAAAGGGATAAAAAGAACAATCATTGATAGATATTTATTGTCTTTATAACTGGTTATAAAGTAATGCTTTCTTTTATTTTAACAAGAATAAAATTAAGATATATTTTAATTAAATATATAATGCTGTATAAAATTATAATACATGTTATAATGTCATATATTACCATATATTATATACTGTATCACATTCTTATTATATACTTATATTACATATTTATATAATATATAATTAGAGTATATCTGCTTAATCACTGGAAATGTAAAATGCCAAAGAACATTAACTATGTAGGTGATTTTGTAAGAATAAAACCTTAATCTGAAGTCAATTGATAGATATTATTTAAATATAGTGATTTATATGAATAATCTAAGACACACCTGGAGTTTTATTGTATACGAACATTATTTATGTCCATATTTAGGTCATCATCCCCAGAGGATAATTCAATTGTTATTCTGCAGAATTCACAAAGTCTCTAGTGCTCTCCTAAATAATGGTTAGTAAACTTTCCCCAGAATACAACCAGTTTTGAAAAAATGCAAATTGTTCTGTTTCTGTTGACATCTTCTGGTGTGGAAGAGATTTCCAAGTAGGTGGGGCTCTTTGGTTGGGTCAGAATTCATTTCACTAGTACCACCTTAGCCTGGTGGTGGATAATCATACCACAAGTATGATTATCAAACAAATGATTATCCTGATCCTTGTTCATATTTGATGCTATACCTCACAGGCTAACTTTGCTTCAAAGACAAATTTAAAATATGTAATTTTTTTTTTTTTTTTTTGCTGTACGCGGGCCTCTCACTGCTGTGGCCTCTCCCATTGCAGAGCACAGGCTCCGGACGCGCAGGCCCAGTGGCCATGGCCCACGGGCCCAGCCAATCTGCGGCATGCGGGATCCTCCCGGACCGGGGCACGAACCCGCGTCCCCTGCGTCGGCAGGCGGACCCCCAACCACTGCGCCACCAGGGAAGCCCAAAATATGTAATTTTAATTCATTTTAATATCAAAGACATAATGTAGTGGTGAGACATATGATAAAATAATACAGAAATACCTCTTTTATGGTGCTTTCTTTTATTGCGCTTAGCAGTTACTGTGTTTTTTACAAATTGAAGGTTTGTGGTAACCCTGCATTGAGCAAGTCTATAAACACCATTTTTCCAAAAGCATTTGCTAAGTTTGTGTTTCTGTCACGTTTTGGTAATTCTTTCACTATTTCAAATTTGTTCATTATTATTATATTTGATATGGTGATATGTGCTCAGTGATCTTTGATGTTACTATTATAATTGTTTGGGGCACCATGAACCATGCCCATATAAGACAGCGAACTTAATTGTTAAATATTGTGTATGTTCTGATTGCTCTAACTATAGGCTGTTTCCCTGTCTTTCTGTCTCTCCTAGGGCCTCCCTATTACCTGAAACATAATAATATTAAAATAAAGCTAATTAATAATCCTATAATGTCCTCTAATTATTCAAGTGAAAGGAAGAGTCCCACCTCTCTCACTTTAAATCAGAAGCTAGAAATTATGCTTTAGTGAGGAAGGCATGTTGAAATCTGAGATAGGCTGAAAGCTAGGCCTCTTGTGCCAGTTAGCCAAGCTGTGAATGCAAAGGAAAAGTTCTTGGATGAAATTAAAAGTGCTACTGAAGGCAACACACAAATGGTATGAAAGCAAAACAGCCTTATTGCTGATACATAGAAAGTTTTAGTGGTCTGGTTAGAAGATCAAACCAGCCACATTCCCTTAAGCCAAAACCTAATCCAGAGCAAGGCCCTAACTCTCTCCAATTCTTTGAAAGCAGAGAGCGTTTTCAGCTTTGAAGCTGCATGAGAAAAGTCCAAAGCTAGCAGAGGTTGGTTCGTGAGGTTGAAGGAAAGAGGTGATCTCCATAACGTAAAAGTGATAGGTGAAGCATCAAGAGCTGATGTAGAAGCTGCAGCAAATTATCCGGAAGATCTAGCTAAGATTATTAATGAAGGTTTCTACACTAAACAACAGATTTTCAACATAGATGAAATATCCTTTTTATTGGGAGGAGATGCCAGCCAGGACTTTCATAGCTAGAGAGGAAAAGTCTGTGCCTGGCTTCCAAGCTTCAAAGGACAGACTGACTCTCTTGTTAGGGGCTAATGCAGCTGGTGATTTTAAGTTGAAGCCAATGCTCATTCACTATCCTGAAAATTCTGCTTAAGAATTATGCTCAGGGCTTCCCTGGTGGCGCAGTGGTTGGGAGTCCGCCTGCCGATGCAGGGGATACGGGTTCGTGCCCCGGTCCGGGAGGATCCCACATGCCGCGGAGCGGCTGGGCCCGTGGGCCATGGCCGCTGGGCCTGCGCGTCCGGAGCCTGTGCTCCGCGGTGGGAGGGGCCACAGCAGTGAGAGGCCCGCGTACCGAAAAAAAAAAAAAAAAAAAAAAAAGAATTATGCTCAGTCTACTCTGCCTATGCTCTGTAAATAGAACAACAAAGCCTGGATGTCAGCACATCTGTTTACAACATGGTTTGCTGAATATTGTTAAGCCTACTGGTAGGACCCACTGCTAGAAAAAAAGATTCCTTTCAAAATATGACTACTCATTCACAAATAAACTTTTACGAAACAGAAACAGACTCACAGACATAGAGGACAAGCTTGTGGTTGCCAAGGGGGAACTGGGACGGGAGAGGGATGGAATGGGAGTTTGGGGTTAGCAGATGCAAATTATTATATATAGAATGTATAAACAACAAGGTCCTACAGTATAGCACAGGGAACTATATTCATTATTCTGTGGTAAACCATAATGGAAAAGAATGTTAAAAAATTTATGTACATGTATAACTGAATCACTTTGCTGTACAGCAGAAAATAACACAACATTGTAAATCAACTATATTTTAATTAAAATTTTTTAAAAATATGACTGCGCATTGACTATGCACCTGGTCATCCAAGAGCTCTGATGGAGATGTACAACGAGATTAAAATACCAAGAAAACTAGAGTTACAAGTGGAGTCTGAAGATGTGACTGAATTACTACAATCTCATGATGAAACTTTTAACAGATGAGGAGCTGCTTCTTACGAAGGAGTTAAGAAAGTGGTTTCTTGAGATGGAATCTCCTCCTAGTGAATGTGTTGTGAAGCCTGTTGAAATGACAACAAAAAATGTAGACTATTACATAAACTTAGTGGATAAAGCAGTGGCAAGTTTTGAGAGAATTGACTCCAATTTTGAAAGAAGTTCTACTGTGGGTAAAATGCTATCAAATAGCATTGCCATGCTATTGAGAATTTGTTTGTGAAAGAATCAATGCATGTAGCCAACTTCATTGTTGTCTTATTTTAAGAAACTGCCACAGCCACCCCACCCTTCAGCAGCCACCACCCTGATCAGTCAGCAGCCATAAGCATCGGGGCAAGATCCTCCACCAGCAAAAAGATTCGAATCACTGAAGGGTCAGATGATGATTCACATTTTTTAGCAAGAAAATATTTTTAAATTAAGGTATGTACACTGTTTTTTAGAAATAATGCTATTTCACACTTAAAAGATTACAATATAGTATAAACATAACTTTTGTATGCACTGAGAAACCAAAAAAATCACGTAACTTGCTTTATTGTGATATTTGCTTTATTACTGTGGTCTGCAACTGAACCTGAAATATCTCTGATGCTTGTATAATAGGGATAATTTCTACCCTAGATTGTATCCTTTGACTGTGTTTATTTGTACATTTTGGACTGCTTAAAGCCATAAAATCATTGTATCATCAGAAAAAGTCAAACAATAACCCAGACAGATATTATGTTACCATTTTTCCTAAATAAACCAAAGTCACCCTAAATAAATCAATCAAAACTCTTAAAATGTTTTTATATGGAGTCACTGAAGCGAAGTTCTTTGTAGTAAACAAAATTGCCCGAGTCTTTTGGCTAATAACTGTTAAATACTTAATGACTCTTAAAAGCTTGAGTCTCCAACTTTGGTTTATTCTTAAGTATCCAAAGCTTTGTTTGACCTTGAATCCACATTCTTAACGGACTCAAAACTGGTTGTTTTGTCTTCCTTTGTACTACTTTAGATGTTAGCTCTTCAAAGTGTATAAACACATGATATCACAATTAAGAACTTAAGAAATATAACTCAGAACCTCACCACAAATGTTTACCTTTAATAATAAAAATAAATTAATCTGTATGTGTCATTTTAGGTTTAAATGATGACTTGACAATAGATAATGGGCACTAAATCTGCATGATCTTGTAGAAAGACATCAAAACATTAAAGTATTGCGGAGTATTTTTGCTATTATTTTGCTATTATTTAAATAAACATTATGTTCATTAAAATCTTTTTAAAGAATTTATAATTCCTTATATTTACTGTTATACCAAATTCCAGTGATACAATGAAATAACAGTAATTAGGCAGCAATGTATTATTTTCAAGCTTAAATGATAACCTGTCATTTTTCATTCTCTTAAATTTTCAGTCACCATTTTACTTTATGGAGAAAAGTTTTTGTAAATTCTCAATTTGCTTTCTGAAACTTTTATTATTTTAGGTTGTAAATGGGATGCTATGCAGAAAACCTAAAATATAACCCAAAGGTCATTCCCAGAGTATCATTTCTCATCCAATCTGAATTGTAAACCTTTTACAAATCTCTTCTAGAATATATAAAGATCTATGGATTTGCTTTAAGTGTTGGCTGTAACAATTTAAAAAAAAAATTTGTGTGACAAGAAAAAAATGTCTCAGGCATATCTGTATCACAAATTACTCTAAACATCATTGATTTGAAGACAACATTTTAATATCAGGCTAGATGTATATTCAAATACCATGGTTATAATGATTAAGTGTACAATTATTAAGATTTATAAAAGATACCATAATTTAAAAATATATAGCATGTGTTTTAATAATGAACATAAAGAGGAAGCTAATATTTACAATATTTCAGAATGTCCAGAACTCAACAAGCATGAAGTTAAATTATATTTATATCAGGCCCAAAGTGATTTTACTTTTACACCTTACACCTTACAAGAGATAAAATCTTGTCTCTTACCCATATGTTGTGGATAGAAAAGGACTAGAACTTATAAACCATAAGATGTGATTGCTGTTGAAATAAAAATAGTGCATGGATCTCCCGACTTCTAGATCAACATAACATAACAAACACTGCACATCCTTCCTTGCATATAAGAAACAAGCAGAATCAGACATAGAAATAACAGCTGAAAAAAAAGAAGTACAAAGAGGAGTAGATACAGATATCAGTGTTTTTAGGGGAACAAAACTTGCCATACCAAATTGTGCCTCTTTGGCTTGAGGATTATTTGTGGCTGATTGTTTTTAAGAAACAAAAAGCTCAGGAAGAGCTTTTACCTCCTCCCCTTAACTGCCTAAAATAATTTACACAAAGGGCCTGTTCCAAGAAGAACTATCACCATAGATAACTAAAGTATACTATGAACTAGCTGTAGCAGACTGGGGAAACTTAGTAAGGCCCACCTTGACCAAAGTCTACTCTGTGTCCCATTGTCTCTGCATAGCATGGCAAACATTTTACCAAACATTTGTTTTTCCATCTCCATGTGAATTGCCTTCCTCTCCTTTGAAGCCCCAAACCCCTACCCAATCTCCTTGTCTCTGTTACCATACAAGCTTCAATTGCCTAACCTGTCCTTGGGCCTCATATTCTTATGGAGAAACTGTTAGGTACGTAATAAAATTTGGTTTGTCTCCTGTTAGTCAGTCTAATGTCAATTTAATTCTTAGACTGCTGAAAGAATCTAGAAAGCGTACAGGAAAAGTTTTGTTTCTCTCCCATGCTATGTATAATTCTAGATAGTTAGATAATCTCTAGCTATAATCTATTATATATATATTCATACATTTAATTATATATTACTTATTTGCATTCTTACGTAAGTTAGCAGAATTCCACCCCAAAATATGTCTCTGGCATGAGCATTATTTTCAGATGATTATTTTGAGAAATTGCAGACACAGAGGAAGCTTAAAAACAGAGTAGAAGGTAAGCTGTGGTACCGAGAAAAGAGCTGTTACCAGAGATAACTCTTTTTTTTTTAAGTTTTTTTTTAAATAACATTTTTATTTTTTATACAATTTTGAAGGATTACTTTCCTGTACAATTATTACAAAATATTGGTTATCTTACCAGTGTTATACAATACATCCTTGAGCCTATCTTAAACCCAATAGTTTGTACCTCTCACTCCCCAACCCCTATATTTCCTCACTCTCCCCACTGGTAACCACTAGCTTGTTCTCTATATCTGTGAATCTCCTTCTTTTTAAAATTATATTCACTGTTTGATGTATTTTTTTATACTCCACATATAAGTCATATCATACAGGATTTGTCTTTCTCTGACTTATTTCATTTAGCATAATGCCTTCCAAGTCCGTCCATGTTGCTGCAAATGGCAAAATTTGGTTCTTTTTTAATGGCTGAGTAGTATTCCATTGTATATATATACCACATCTTCTTTATCCATTAATTTGTTGATAGACACTTAGGTTGTTTCCATAAATTGGCAATTGTAAATAATGTGTCTATAAACATTGGGATGCATGTATATTTTCGAATTATCATTTTTGGGTTTTATTTTTGGATATACACCCAGAAGTGGAATTGCTGGGTCATATGGTAGTTGTATTTTTAGTTTTAGATGACTTTTTCACCTGAGAGAATTATCTGCATATTTACAAACATTTCCTCTTCTCACCATCCTGTGAATTGCTTTCCCTCCTTTGAATCTCTAGTCCCTTATCCATCCCTTTCCTTACCTCAGAATGGTATGTATATAAGCCTCTATCCTCTGGCTGCCTTTTGAGTCTCATACCTTTGTGGTGCTCCTGTATGTTCATAATTAAAATTGTTTCTTTTATCCTGTTAATCTGTCTTTTATTACAGGGAGTTCTCAGCCAAGAACCTAGAGGAGTAGAGAGAAATTATTTTTCCTCCCCTACACTTAGGGCAAAATATGAAATGTTCATTATCGAACCACCTAATAATAGCTTTAAAGCTAGCAGTAAACTCTTGCTACTGTAATTCAATTCATTCATTAAGTCAGTGTTTAACGTAGCACCTGAGGTATTGTGTATGACTCAGGAAAAAATAAAAACTAATGTAAAACCTGATTGCTATACTTAAGAATCTCACAATCAGTAGGAAAATTTTAGTTATAGACACATTAAAATAAGAACTTCTGGAAGGATACTTAAATATAATAAAAGCAGAAAACAAGAATATAGAACAAATAACAGAACTTTCTATAAATAAACTTTTACGTGGTGTGTTGAATGATCCAAAATATGTCAAATCTCAGAATAAAGTTTTCCATTAAGTAGTATTATTTTTTAATCAATAAGTGATTCCAAAGAATGCACACTCAGTTCTACTCCATGCCTCACTGAAAACCTGTTTAAAATATAAAAGAAAAAAAGGTGAATCTCATAAATCCAAAGGTAATTAAGGGAATGAAGGCATCTTTAGTGGTTAAGATATTGCAACTAATTTTTCAAAAACAAAGAGGAAGAGGATTGTTTACTGATGATTGCATAGTACAAAATTTCAGATAGGTTTAGTGAATGTGTACTGAACATAGAGGGATTCAGCTGAAAATAGAGACAGCCTATTTATAAACCCTAAGCAAAATACAGGTGCCCCTTATGCCAAAAAAAAAAAAAAAAAATTCTGAGTAAAGGTAAATCTTTCAGTGTAAGTGTTAGCTCCACCAAATAAAAACCTCCTATTCAGGTGTTGAAGGAATCTTATCCTGGCAATCCACAGCCTGCCAGCTCTTCTTAATGTAAAATTTGTCCTGACAAAATACATACTTCTCACAGTAACAACTGTCACTACAAGGTATTGAAGGAGAGCAGAATATGCCACAGCAAACTGTGCCACTTTGGCAAATGGATTATTTTGAACTGAAGGCAATCAAGACCCAGCAACGCAGAAAAAGCTTTTTTTCCCTCCCTTAACTGCCTAAAAGAATTTGGATGGGTTACCTATATCAGAAAAAAAATTTCCTAGAGATAACTTTTTATCTGAATGACTTATCTGCATGGCAGGGCAAATATCTGATTACCAAACATCTGTTCTTCCTGTGAATTGCTATCCTCTCCTTTGAAGCCCCAGACTTCATCTCTTTTCTTCTGTTCAGGATAGAGGATAAGTCTCGATTGCTTGACTGCCCTTTAGTCTCATATTTTTATAGGCTCCTGTACATATGAAGCTAAATTAGTTTTACTCCAGTTAATGTCAATGTCATTTTAATTATTAGACCAGCCAAAGAACCTAGGAAGAAGAAGGAAAGATTTTTCCACCTCAATAAAATTTAGTGTAAAAGTCGCACATACAATATGCCACAGGACAGATACTAGCTCTTTTGTTCTTATTTCTTAACTGTGAAAGAACAACGATCATAAACATATGAACATAATTTAACAAGAATCATGTACCACAATGTTCATTGCAGCTCTATTTATAATAACCAGGACATGGAAGCAATCTAAGTGTCCATCGACAGATGAATGGATAAAGAAGATGTGGCACATATATACAATGGAATATTACTCAGCCATGAAAACAAATGAAATTGAGTTATTTGTAGCAATGTGGATGGACCTAGAGTCTGTCATACAGAGTGAAGTAAGTCAGAAAGAGAAAAACAAATACCGTATACTAACACTTATATATGGAATCTAAAAAAAAAAAAAAAGGTTCTGAAGAATCTAGGGGACATAGAGAATGGACTTGAGGACACAGAGAGGGGGAAGGGTAAGCTGGGATGAAGACAGAGAGTGGCATGGACATATATACACTACCAAATGTAAAATAGATAGCTAGTGGGAAGCAGCTGCATAGCACAGGGAGATCAGCTTGGTGCTTTGTGGCCACCTAGAAGGGTGGGATAGGGAGGGTTGGAGGGAGATGCAAGAGGGAGGAGATATGGGGATATATGTATTTGTATAGCTGATTCACTTTGTTATAAAGCAGAAACTAACACACCATTGTAATGCAATTATACTCCAATAAAGAAAAAACAAATATATGAACAGAACAATATGTAAGAAAAAGGCAAAGGCAAATGATCAGAAAAAAATACAATATAAGAAAAAGTTATAAAATTTAGCAAAGAACTTTAAAAACTTTAATAAATATACTCAAAACATTGAGAAGTTATGATATTCTTAAAATGAAAATTTTGTGCTATGAAAAGTGAGCAGAAAACTCTATAGGGCTCTTGGAAATTAAAAATTAGGCAAGGAAGCAACATCTTTAAAGTTTTGGGAAAATATTTACAACTTAGAAGTGTATATCCAGGTAAAGTCTTGAGAAAATATAAAATATTAGATATTTTATATAAATATTTTATATAAAAGATTAAAAACATTATCAAACAAAATTCTGAAAATATTTTTCTCTTTTATATCCTTTCTGAGGCAGTTACTAAAGGTTATCTCCAGCAAAATGAGGGAGTAAACAAAAAAATTGGAAGGTATGAGATCCAGAAAACAGCATCCTTATCTAGGAGAAAATAAAGTTTCTGGAACATAAAGTTTCTGTGAGGATGGAATTCCTAGGAGAGTCCTGATTTAAAATATGGACACATTTAAAAACAAATAATACAAAAGTAATATTTAACAAAAATGTAAAATTCAGGAGAAACAAATATTTTAAAAGAAATTCATAATTCAAATATCAAGGTAATTATAATGTGGCCTGACTATAAAATTTTTTTAAATGAAAAATGTAAAAAAGGAGAGAGAGAGAAAAAGAATTAGTTTGGTCTTGATTCCAGAAAAATTCTCCTTCAAGTGCCCCAGAAATCTAGACATATTATCCATAAAGAAAAAATTAAACCCCAGAACTCTATTTGATCCAATAATTTAAAAAAATAATTACATAAATACATAAGATAAATGCTATTTATTTCTCTTTCAACATTTAGAATCAACCCAGGGGAATAATGCAGAAGACTTGGTCATAGAAGAGAGCATAGTATTAATAACTTGGCAATAATAAAAGCAATAACGTAGTTTACAGAAGGTAAACCACATATATTAAGCAAAGGTAGGAGTAGAAAAAGTTGGAAGTATGTGGATTCTAATAGCATCATTCAACATAGGGGTTTTTTGAAAGACCATGAAATATAAGTGTATGGTTAATAATTTCTAATTGAAGAACAAAAACTATTTTCAATGTCAAATATTGAGAGGCACATAGAGAAGGATATATATTCCTTTCTTCCAGGACAAAAAGTCTTCAGATACAGCTCAGCACTATAAAAGCACATTTTGAAAGTATTGTTCGTTAATTGCCATAAACTGAATCTCCAAGGTACTTTCTGCTTCTGTGTTAACAAAAATAACCTAAAACAATTACTACTCTTTAAAATCTGTTTCCCCTTTCTTTGCCAGAGTCACTATAATATGTTCCTCGTATCAAATATATCTCAAATACAACAATACATTCTCCCCTGTTGATGTGCTGAGTCTGTGATGGTAAATATTTCTTGGTTCAGATTCTCAAATGTAAGCACGCATTCATTTTGAAATCACCATGTGGAATAGAAATCATTTAAGTATTGATGGCCTCATTTGTCTCAGCTTTCAAACAGATTAAATAGTTCACAAAAGATTCAATAATAATGATATTTAGAATTTAAGCTGTAATGTGAAGGGTCATTAGAAAGTCCCAGGGTGACAGAAAATAACTGAATTCAAAAATACCAAAGATTTTCTTGCTATGTTTTGTTTTTGTTCTGAACAGTTACACTATCTGGGCTGAAAATAAATGGGACACTGGGAGAATCCAACAAGATTTTGTTATCCATTGTTGTTTTTCATTTTCAAGAGCTCAATATATTATTTTCTTACTCATTGGAATTTAAAAAACATCACTTTAAAAAATATCTCTGTTGGTTCAAGAATAAACATGAAGAAGACATCATATTTACAAATATTATGTGAGAGAAAGCTAAGTGTAGTAAAAGCCTATAGTAAAAGACAAGGGGAACTGAAATACTCAACGGATGTTATTTTTTAAAAATAAGACTGGTGTATTAAGAATTTACCTTGAGCCAAAGTTGTCATTTGAAAGTTTTAAAAACCATAGAAGTGTACAACATAAAAGATGAGTCCTAATATAAATTTTGAGTTTTAGTTAACAATAATGTATCCTTATTTGCTCATTAACTGTAACATGTGTAACACAATAATGCAGGATATAAATAATGGGAAACTGTGCGCAGAGAGGAGACTGGGTGTATGGGAACTCTCTGTAATTTCTGCTCAATTTTTCTGTAAACCAAAAATTCCTCTTAAAAGTTTAATTAATTTAAAAAGTATTGAGAAATGATTTTCCCAAATAATCACACTAGTAATTAGCTTTGGCTTTATTCTAATTTGCAAATATTAACCCTGCCTCTTCTAAACCACTCATATCATTATAAACAAATATTTCATTTTAGAGTTAGGGGATAGGATATCTAGATTATTTAAATAGCTTCCTAAGCTTGTACAGCTTCTAGGTAATAGAAAGAGAAAGAAATTGGACCTGGTCTTGTTCGCTTTGTTTGACATAAAGATGCTTCATTATTATTTACTATTAAAAATAGTTTAAGGAAATATAAATACCTGCCATACTCAAATTGAATACAGTCATAGACTCCTACTTGGGGTGGGAACCTACAAAAAGAGAGTGACTAGGCATTTCATAATAGAGACTTATTAGTTCCTTACCTAATTTTAATTGCACTTACCCTGTTTTTCTTCCCTCCAACCTACTACTACACTATGCCACTAAATTTTTGTACCGAAGTCATAATGTTCATTACTCAGTTGAATAATCTTACATTATTTTATTTTATTTTTTTTCAAACAATGTAAACCAGTCAAGTAGTAGAGACAAAGAGGGAACTGAATATAAAAATGCATGTGTTCTTCTCGGACCTCAAATTCTCCAGTGCAGCCAGATTCCCAGAAGACACTGGAATTAGGAGCTGAAACTTTCTCAGATTTTTGGCATTCTCTATCTCCTGAATTAATGGAGGAATATGACTATCCCATAGCTCCTCCATTTTTAAAAATTTATATTCCAATACCTCCATTTGCCACAAACTCAATGTAAAATTCTAATTAAATAAGTCAGAGAGAATAATTCTGACTGGCCTAGCTTAAGTAAGGAGTGTAATACTAAATCCAATAGTCATGCTCACTGTTGTGGGTGAGGAGTGGGTTATACATTATCAATGTGGCTAATGAGGAGCCACCCCTGTGGATCAGGGGACAGTTTCCTAAAGAGGAATTATCAATATTGGTTTGGATCAATGTCTATTATCTAAGTCTTTTGACTTAGGTAGTACTGATATTATGATAGATGAAATTCCATTTCTAGATTTTAAGGAACTTAAGATATATGTCACTAAAATACTATGTAGTAAGGTCATACATATAGAGGGGTCCTCTGCTGGGACATCTTTGGTAGTTTCAAATTTCTAATAGTTTTAACTTCTTTGAATACTTCAAAGTATTCAAGTATCTAGTTCACCTTTTCAATCCCCTTTTGAAACAGACACAATATAGTGCATAATAAATGTGTCTCTATATTTGGTAATTTAATTATGTATTCCCTTTATGATGATTTCTCTTGACATTATAAACCAATTTAAGAGTAGTACCAGTGTCTTGTAATTTTTGTGTAACATTCAAGTAGTTAGCATATGCTTAGATAGTGTGTGTGTAAATGTGTACATTAGTGTGTAAAATGAACAGATGTGAGGACAAATTCAGCTACTGTCTATTTTCGTGGTAACTTCAACTATTAGCAATACATTTATATTGGTAAATGGTAATATATGGATTGTGTTTTTGGCTTCTGGCCTGTAAGAATTTAAGTCACTCTTTTTCACTATGTTAAGTAAGAAACTGGAATCTTTTATGGTTTATTGCTATGTGTTTCCATTGATAAAAATATGTAACCTAATGACCTGCTTTACTAGTATGTCTGCAAAGAATTCATTGCTTTAGTTGTCAGTTAAAAGGAATAAGCCTCCTGATCAGTGCATGAGCAGAGAGGTAACTAACATTACATATTTATTATGGAAAATATGGAAAAATTTGCCCAATATGAGTAGAATATTGCCAATACAACGTTATTGAGTGGCTTTTATTTTGTCTTATTTCAAGAATACCATGTTTCCCTCCCCTCTTTCACACATAATTTGTTGCTGATTAAAATTATTTAGTATATTGAAGCAATTGTTTTTAATATTAATAGTAATCCCTGTATTTGCAATAAATTTAAACTTGCTGTTCATGTGTAGAGAGAGCAGCAATGGAGAACTAATTATAAAAATAAAAAATTCATTTCCAAGATTAATATGCAAATTTTTTCAATGAGTTGCATTGTATTGACTCTTGCCATTTACTTATTATTTAAAAAATGTGATAACTCCCTATTTGTATTATTTAACTCATTTCTGAGAAGAAAGATTTCATGTGTTCAATTGAAATGATTTCTGCTCTATTTCTTGTAGTTGTGCTTGATCTCATCTCAAAAAGGTGAAGGTGTGGCATGTTAATAGCATTGCATTGCTTTAATGTGATATTCATGCTTTGGTAAGCCATTTTACTTATACTTTGCAAACTCATAAGGCAATTTTTATTTGTCACTGAAGAAATGAGCTCTTGAGTCATGTTTCTTGGTGATTAAGACATGAATTGTATCAAGCAGGATGGACTCCATCCAAGATAGTTAGAAATGAGAGAAGTTTAATGGTGCTATGGCAAAATATTTGAGGTTTTACGTTCCATCCGGATAGGCAGAGCCATTTAATTGATTCTGTAAAATACCAAGTGTACAAAGAAAGTTAATCAATTACTGAAAATAATGTAGTGCCAGTGAATCCTGTTGTTAATAAGAGATGATTGGTAGTAGTCTTATTAAATTCCTATTCTCCCATTTAAGAAAAAAAGAAATACTTCTTATTCTTTTCCTTTCTTCTTCATTGCACACATGCACACTCACACACACTCACACACACACACACATATAAAATCTCCAATAGCAACCATAAAACATCTTTGAATTAGGATATATCTAACTTAGATAGATAGATCCTATATATCTCATTTTATACACACACACACACACACACACACACACACACACGTATGTATATATTCCATCTTCTGGATTATCCATTCACACTAGAAGTCAAACTCTTCTATCTAAGTAAATGGTAATATACTAGCCCTCACTATGAGCTTATTTTTAAAAATGAGTTTCTCTACTGCTCCTAGCAAAAATGCCTCTCCTAGAAAAGAAAATATTGGAAAGAAAGATGTGGAACCTTCAGGTTACTTAAATTACAAATTTTCTCATTTTTCAATATGTGCTTTCCAATTTCCATGTATTGGAAATCCTATTTGCTGCTCCTTCAGAAGTTCTTAACACATGTTACTCTTAGCGGCACTTCTATTTATGGATGACAGACTGAGAAGAACATCACAAAGGAACATGGGAAAATGCTTAATATAAGATGTACACAGTGAAATCAATGCAAAAGTAGCAATAAGATATACGTTTGCCTTTCTATATATTTTGAAAATAGATGCAAAGCTACAAAAATAAACTTCCTTTTCAAATTGTGAGAGTTTCCCAAGGAATGTTATTATATAGAAACTGCTCTTTATTTTTCTAAGAAGAGGAAATTGGAACATTATTTTTACTGAACTGAATAGAAATATTTCATTGACCTTTCCTCTTTTAGTTTTGGCATATATTTATTTTTTTAGTGTATGGACTCCAAAATTATAACCTCAGAGTTCTTCAGCTACTCTGTATATTTTTATTAAAGATCAGTTGAAAAAATGAAAATTTTAGGAATAGTATATGCCTTAAATATATCTATGAACTATTAATATATGCCTCAATCTATATGCTATTTCATCCTCTCTGTTGAGGTATTCATGGGATAGTAATTGAAGATTAAATGTTTCTTGATATAAGGATACATTTTTCCCTAAAGGAATAGAATTATAAACAATGGAAAATAGCAGTTTAGAGTATTATATTAATGCACAATTACTTCAAAAGTAACCAAAGAAAAGAAATCCAAAATTATAGAGGGCTTGGCATATTTAGTGGATCCCATGCAAAAGAACAATTGACTGTAAGTTAAGTATGACATTCTTAAAGCAGGGGAAAAAATGACCTTCCCAATCCTGAGCTAGAGATTGCAGCATGAAGTATTGCCTCCATTTGTATATTTGCTTTGGAATAATTTTGCATTTCACCCTTTTGACCTGCCTGTGAAAGTACCAATAAAATACCCACTAGAGCTTTTTGCACTATCTACACAGAGAGTAAAATCTCCCATGTGAATACTACTAAGTTCTCTTTTGCATGGGTGCAAAACTCAGCAGCATGCTTAAATCTACCAGTGAAAATTAGAGCACTTTGGAGCTTTGACATGCTCATTTACTTAATACTTTGTAGTTACTTGTGGTATAAACTTTGATTTAGTGCAGTCTAGAGAAGCCTTATCACCTCATAAATGGTTAACAATTAGGTATGCCCACACAGCTCACTCATAGATCTGAATAAAATGTTGACAGTTTCTGCCAGCCATATCATTAAAGTCAATAGTAGTTCATCATTCATGCCCTTACCTGACAGGATTATTATAGTATTGCTACTGCTATTTATATACAGCAATTACTTGGTATATATCTTTACAGAAGGCTATCAATCAATGAATTTTAGTGTAATGCACACCCTTTATAGATAAACTTTGACATCAAAATGAAGCTGCTTCAAGTAAAACAGAGATATAATAGTATCATACGTACTCTTCTTCAGAGAATTCTTTATGGACAAAGCCAGAAAACGTGTCTTTACCGCAAATTCCATGTTCAGTCAATCAAAGCAGTTTTTAAATTGGTGCTCCTGACATTGCAAGAAGGAAGGCTCACAGAAGTTGAAGTGATGAAATTAACAGGCCCGGTTAAGAGTCTTAACCTTAACAGAGGTAGAGATCGTGCTTCAAGTCCTGTACAACTTCCACTACATTATGCCACATCTGAGACTATAGCCACGTTCTTGGCAGTGAAGTTGCACTTCTAGCAACTGTCTATTTGGGGTTGAATTCACCTCAATGGCAGGTGACAGCAGCATTCATAGACAATCTCTCGTTGGGTGTGCAAAGGCAGGGAAGACAGAATCAAGAGCCCTATAAGGACACAGTGAAGGACAAAATAGGAGCAATGGAGCAAAGCTGCTGCACATTAGGAAATAATAGCAGTAGAATCCTTGAAGTCTGGAAATATATAAAATGGATCATTTTGAGCAAAAGTGTCATTCAATTTCTCTGTGAAGTATAAAAGACTAACCTTGATTATAACTCTATTATTTATTAAGGGAAAACCAAGCCTTTTTGAAAAGTAGAATGGTTCAATATTGAAGTTTTCAGCCACTTTAACATGACTCACAGCCTCAACATGACCATGGACATTAAAATCATATCATTACACACAAAGCAGTGTACACCCGAGTACAGAGTGACAATAAATTTATACACAGTTGACTAAAGTTAATGTTTTAAATAGAGCTACTTCTAACTTCAGGATTTCACCTATAAACAATTTGACATATCCTCAATCATGAGTGGTCACAGGAAAGATTTTTATCCTGTTCTTTCGTTTTTCCCTTATATTTCTTGGGTCATACACTGGCTTTAATTTCAAATAGAAAGAATGTACTTTCATGCCTTAGATCCTCATAACTCATGTTTTGCAAACAGATGCTTTATTTTTTGTCCTCCATGATGATTTTTATGGTCCATTATCCTTTGAAAGATGTTGATGCTAATGCCTAATCTATTGTCACTGCATTGTGTTTCTGTTTTTCTCTCTGAACTGCTGTGTCCCTCGAAAATGTGCTCTTTTAGCTTGTAAAATCGCTGACTTTCTTGGGCAGTAAAGCATATTCCAGAATGAATCTACTCTGAAAATGTCTCCTCACCCATTAGTCTTGATCTGACAGGTCCTAACTTACCCTAGTTTACTCTTTTACTATTCCAATCACATTTTTTTAAGGTCTACAAATATCTCAAGTTCTACTAAGTGCAAATCACTTCTTTAGATTTTTTAAAGAAATGGGCATTATGTAAGCAATGAATTTAGCAATTCTTTCATCCAACAATTAAAAGCTTTATCAATGGAAAAAGTCTAATTCTGGCTTCTTTCTATCTTTAGATAAGATTCCATCCCGAGGGACACATCAGCACCCTGCAGATTCCCAACTGCTCAGTCAAATCTGTTATCTCGTCAACAAAAGTCACCTCTTGGCAGAGATGAACATATGTTTAAACTAAGGTCGCATACTTTCAGAGGCCACTTTTGTTTGTGTAAATAAGATTTTTTTGTTGTATATTTTTGATCAAATTTTGCAAATGTATGAATGCCAAATTTTGTAAGAGCTTGCAATATTTAATGTAAAGCTGAACCACATGCTACTTATATCTGAATTCAGAGAAATGCTTGTTTGTAGTTGGAGCTAGGTGATTCTGAAATATACTTAGAATTTGTAATTTGTACGATATAGAAATTATATGTGTTGGGACCCTTTCCTAATATGCACACTCATATTTAAAATTCAAGTTAAATAAAACATTACGAGACAGGGCCCTCACAAATACTCTGATTTTAATTCTTCCTATCGTATAAGATGTGAATAAATTTATATGAGGCTATTTCAATACTAGATCCTTGTCTAAGAATTATCTACAATTTATTTGTGAATTTGAGCTATAAAATTGTAAATGTAATATCTATTGAATGTTTACTATGATCCAGGAAAATTTCTAAGTGCTTGACGTGCATTTGCTCATTTAACCATTATGTTATACCCTGTAGTGATTACAATGACTTCACCGATTTATTAATGAGGAAACTGAGACACAGTGAGGTTATTATCATATACCAAAACACACAGGAACAAAATGTGGGAGCCTAGTTTTTAATTCTCATGCTACTGGTTTTAAACACTGAACTGATATATACTGATTCTGGACAAAATTTTCTGTATATATAAATATATGTGGTTTTTATTTCACCGCAGCATGGTGATTTTATACTCTGGGACCAAGCTGGCAAGATTTGGAAAGAACTGCAATCTATCTATCATGGAATAGTGAGCTAAATTACTTAACCTCTATGCTTAAATTATCTTATCTATAAAACAGGTATAATAATATAGCATAAGGCACAGAATTATTGTGGAGATTAAGTGAGTTAATATATGTAAAGTGTTTAAAAGGCATGTATATAGGTATAAGTGCTTACTTATATATATTTTTATACACAAGCACTATTTTATGTGAATCTATTTGTATATTTATAGACAACAGATATATGGACTTAGAACATGTTGAAGTTAAATTAGCATCTTCTTCATTTTCATATCTACCATATATTTTAGGTTAAGCTTAAATTTGCTCTCTCTTTCAGGGTTTATGGCTTAGGAAACATTCTTTGGTATATCTATTAAGAAAAGTCCTGCTGTCTCTGACTTGGAAGTTCTTGTTGTTGCTAAGGAATGGTAAAAAATGGGTGTTGTCGTTAAATATAACTGGACAGTGAGCAAATCAAGTATTATCTGTGGTTTGCCAAGCCGGAAACTTTGGAGGGTTATCAGATTGATTTGCTTCTCATATATTGCTTCTAAAAGGGAAATATGAGAGTTAGCATTGTGATTCAGGATCTTCTGTGTCATCATGATGTGATAAAATAATTAGTGGAATTATAGTTTCTGTAACTCCTGGGTAAACCAAAAGAATCATTGTACAGTGATAGTTCTCAATTTCTTTCTCATCCTCAAAATAGTGCCATGGGAAAGACATACTTCAGATCACATATGTTCACTGCTCTGTTTGGGAGGTCCTCAAGACCACCCTCAGGTTCAGTGACTCATTAAAGGAATTCGGGGAACTCGGAAAAGCCATTACATTCAAAATTACATTTTATTAAACAGAAAGAATACAGATTAAAATCATCAAAGGGAAGCAATACATAAGGCAGTGTCTAGGAAGATCAGGAGTGGAGTTATTTGTTGTCCTTCCCAGTAGAGTGTGCCCAGAGTGTTTACTCCCCTTGGCCCCGATATTTGGCATTGCTCACCAGGGAAACGTACATGAACCTTGGGGTCCAGGCTTTTTATTAGGAGTTGGTCACTGAGACATGGCTGACCGCTCATGTGGTCAGTCTATGGAGAGCAAGGAATCCGTCCTCTAAAGAGAGGTTTTGCCTTTGTTTGGGCTTCTGGGAGGTAACCTCTAAAACTCTTGGAATTTCCTGAGTGCCAAGAGTGCCATTGTTATTGATAGTGGGCCCCTTGGATCACAACTGACAGTTTATGGGAACAAGATGAGTCAGAGTGGGGTCTGGACAGGAAATAAAGACCAATCATGTGATTAAAGGGCTAGGGCTTTGGGCCATGTGATGTCTATCTGACCTGGGGGAGGTGTTGGAGTGGACTTTAGATTAAGTTCAGTCACTGGGGCAAATCAGACAATTATGTCTAGGCAATAAAGTCTCAAGAAAAAAACTCTTTGATACTGAAGCTTGGGTAAACTTTCTGAGTTGTCAATAATCCATGTGTATTGCCACACTTACCCAGAGAAAGGTAGAAACTCTGCATTTGTAACTCTCCAGGACTTTTCCATTTAGGTCTCTTCCAAATTATTGAATCTGAAGATGGTTTTGAAAAAGCCCCAAACTTACAGTTTGGGTCAGAAGGCTTGGGCAGGCTTGGCAGTCTGGAAAACTGTGCCTTTAACTTCAAGTTTGACTAAACTCCTTTGTATTGTAGTTCTCCAGCCCCTCCAGAGGTCAAGTTGATATCACATGGCCCTAGGCCTCTACCATAAATCCCATTGCCAGCTTGGACTATCTAGCACACTCTAAGGTCTCCTGGTAAACAAAGACACTCTAAGTAGGCGGGACATTAAAAGGGCTTAGAAGTTACCTCCTAGGACCTGGCAAGAGTCAAACCTTTCTTTGAGCAAGGATAAATTTTACTGCACATCCACCCACTAACATTTTAAAATGTAATTGCTTCTCCCTTTCCTAGTGAAAGGGAGTCCTAGGGAGCTGAATTGTGTCCCCTTCAAAATTAGTATGTTGAAGCCCTAACCCAAAATGTGACTGTATTTGGAGACAGGGCTTTTAAAGAGATAATCAAGGTTAAATGAAGTCGTAAAGGTGCAGCCCTGATCCCATATGACTGGTATCCTTATAAGAGGAGAAAGAGACACCAGAGATGACAGAAAGTTGAGAAAAGGCCATGTGAGGATATAATGAGGAGGTGGTTGGTCATCTTCAAGCTAAGGAAAAATTATCCCTGCTAGTACCTTGACCTTGAACTTCTAGCCCCTAAAACTTACAGAAATGTCTGTGGTATTTTGTTATGGCAACCCTAATAATCTAGCATACCTACCAAAATTCCACAAAACTCTAAAAGAATAAATATGAAATATTGCTCACCTTTTTGGGAAATACAATTAATCTGTAACTTACTCCAGAAAAATAGGTGCAAATATTATAATTATATAAATATGCTAAAATGAATATAATATTTCTACCTACTTGCAGCTCAGGATTCACTATGAGAATCAATATTACCCAGTCCCAGTACTGGTGTATTTTTAAAGGGTTCCTTTATCTTTTACCTATGTTTAATTGAAGTAAACTGGGGTGTCATAAAATTGAAATATTCTTTGTGGAGAAGGTCATTACCTTTTTGTTACATTATATATGCATATTTCAACTTTATTTTTGTATGTGCACTTCAATTTCTTGTAATAGAAAGTATCACATTTTCTGTTTTCCATTTTTTTTAATTGCTAGCAAAACATTTACATTGCTATGCATGCATGCCTGATTTCTTAGTGAGAAGTAGTCATATTTTCTGCACAGAGTATAACAGACACAAATATCTTGCTTTAGGTTAGAATTTGGCCTAAACCATGAAAATTAGTGGTTTCTCTTTACTCAAGTGGCTCTACTCCACTTTGAAATTTTATAGCATGGTGAATCAAATTAGTTCTTGTTAGCTATAAAAATCACCAACTTTTAATGATAACAGAAAATGTATAAGTTCTAACATAAAGTTTGCATCTGTTCCATAGGAGCCATGTGCCTTTTATATGAACTATCTCATTTTAACTTCATGGCCACTTTTGTTCCCTGTGAATGTTACAGTTGCAAAGCTCTAAGGGTGAGGGAGGGGATTCAACATAGAAACAAATGGAATCACTTTCCAGCTGTGTGTTTTCAACGTTCCTTTTTTTTTTTAAATATTCTAATAACTAATATTCTTTACTATATCAAAGAATTTCAGGCTGGTTGTTAGGATCAAGTAAGCATAACTGTGAAATGTTTCTTGTTGCTACCTTTTCCAATGCCAGTAGATCCTTTATACCCAATGTTTTGCGTGTTGTTTTTCCTCGCTCTGTCTCATTTGGAAGAGATAATACTGAGATTTTAGGCAATACTGTTGTTTTACTGATGTTTTAACCAGCTGTATGTCTTCTTTTTTTATGTGAATCAAATAGGAATGCTGCTTCTACACGTTGTCCTTTAATTAAACCAGTTGTAAACTAATCACTGGGTTCTATAAGGCATCTTGTCTATACACGCAAAATTAACTGAGCGCAGCATGGGTGATCTCTTTATTTTGACTGTCTTAAAAATTGATGAGTGCTGCCACAAGGACAATTTGACAGCAGTGATTCGTATCCTTTGTGAAGACAGCTGTGATGAGGTAGAAAGTTTATTTTTCCCCACATTACAGAGGCAGCACAGGGGTGTCTTGGAAAAGTAAATATACCTGTTTGGAAGCCTACATTATATGCTGAGTGAATTAACAGAAGGTTAAAAACACACTAAGACGAGTATTATCAGTTTGTGGTGTGGTAAAAAAGACTTATAAACTGGTTATCAGAGGAATGGCCTCAGCCACAAGCTGCAGTAGCTGAATGTCCTTATCACAAGAGCTGGGTGTGCCCTCACTGGAACAAATGAGGAAGTAGATTGGACAGCACATTTTAACCAGCCTTCAGGATACTAGGTAGGGAAGGAGCATGAAGGCTAGGTGGGACAAATTTCTCCTCTTCACCCGTTTACCTCTAGAATAAAAGCACTTGGGACATTGAGGACATGTAATAAATATGTGTTGAATGAATGAAGTCTTTCCAAAGCAAACAGATCTAGGATTCAAATTATGTTTCTGTCTTTAATATACCTTGTGAGTTTGGAAAAAGTTCTTAGCCTATTAAGCATCACTTTCCTCATCTATAACATTTGCCTCATAGTGATTAATTGAAAATTAACAGTGTAATAAAGAAATATAGATATAGAGATATACATTTGAATGTAGATAGCATGGTATAAGCATATTATATATAATTCCTTCTATAATTATATTATACTCTGTGATCCTTTAGATTGAATAAGATAATTAACTTTTACCCATGAATATAAAAATTGAGCAGTTTTTCAACTTCTCGTGACAAATTATGCCTGCACCCTAAGACTATTTAATTTTTCGTGGAACATAGAATTCTATGAATCACCTATATTTAGTTTTTTCAATCAGAAGTCAAATCTATAATTTGATTTTCAGATTTCATTTGCTCCAGATAGGAAATCTTTACCTAAGGGGCTAGGGAAGGTTTTAGAGAATATAAGAATTCAGTGAAGAAAATATATTAAAGATTACTTATGAGAGCTTTCCTTAATGAATTATAAGATGCTGATCTTACAAAATAGAGGAATTCCTGAGTTTTTTAAAGTTCCTTTTTGTGAAATTTCATTTTTCTTTTTTCTTAAAATGTATATATATGTACATATATATGTATAATTCCTATTGGTTTTTTTTTTTTTTTTTTTGCGGTACTTAGGCCTCTCACTGCCGCAGTCTCTCCCGCTGCGGAGCACAGGCTCCGGACGCGCAGGCCCAGCGGCCGTGGCTCACGGGCCCAGCCGCTCCGCGGCACGTAGGACCCTCCCGGACCGGGGCACGAATCCGTGTCCCCTGCATCGGCAGGCAGACTCTCAACCACTGCGCCACCAGGGAAGCCCCCTTATTGGTTTTTTTTGAATGCTTATAATCCTTGAATGTACTTATAGGTCAAATATTAATAATCTTTGAATGAAATACAGTCTAGTATTCATATTGCCAAGTTTTGTCCTAATGGTTATTCTTTAGGTATATCTTTATATTCCAAGTACTCCAATCCTTATCACTCTAAAATCTCTGCTTATCTAGTTCAACCTTTGATATTTTAAACAGATTATTACAGATTATTACAACTTTTCTTATGTAGACCTATAATCCAGGATATTTCCCTTGCAAATTGTCCAAAACACTGCCTCCTGGTCTTTTTTTTTTTTTTACTTCTAACCATATTATTAATCCCCAACCCACCCCAAATATTTTAGTGCCTCTCTTAACAATCTTCAAATGAAAGCACATTAGCATGTTATTTTTTGCAATATAAAAATGCAATCATGTAATAAAAGTATTTTCTTCAAAGCAAAGTTTTATATTAAAATATTACATTATTTTTAATATTATGTTTCATTGGGGTAATGATAATAATATGAAGTAGGTAACTGAAAGACCTTATGGTCAAACCAGTAATGAGACCTAATGCTGGTTACTAACATTTAGGTTAAAAAAAAAAAAAAACTCCCAGCTTTGGGCCTAGCTGATACTTCAAAAAGACCTTTAGCAATAGATGCATTTCTTTGTTTTCAGTTAGCAGAAATTTAGAATTAATTTAAAAAAATAATAAAATTTAATTTCTTTACCTACCTATTCTATTTGTAAAATACTTTTGTTTTTAAGTATAGTTTAATGACTAAGACTTTATGCAAACTTGTAAGTAGACAAGAACTTTATTATTATCTACAGTATTATTATCTACAATTATTATTATCTGTGAAAGACTATTAAATGTTGCCTATGATGGCATAAGTATGTCACTCCCAATCCCTTTGCTCTTTATACACTGACAAATTATATTTTATTATTTAAATATATTTAAGTCAAAATTAGTGAACATATAATTTAATTGGTTACTTGGTTTAGACACACAGAGATTGTCTTTTTATGGGAATATAAAAATAGGGAATGTCTTCATGCTGCTGTTCCTTTAATAATAGTATTTAGCATAGTATTTAGAACTGATAAATATTAATGGAAAATAATAACAACAGTAATAATGATGATGATAAAAGACTTCTATAACTTTTCTTTCTTATAAATTACAAACATTTCATCTTTTATTAACTATTAGTTTTATGCATGCATAATTGTTAAATATTTATGTTTAAATACATTAATAGAGTACTGCAAAAACTATGCTAAAATGAAGTTTTAGCTTTGCTGTTTTATAAACTTTTTTTTTTGGCCAAAAAATTTCTATCTAATCTGAGCAGCAATTTTAGATAAGACTACGTCCTTTATTATTTTTTCAGTTGTGCAGGTAATTGGGTACAGAATCAGATACTTTCAAAGCTTTAAGTGCTAAGTTCAAAAGGAAACATGTTTTCTCTGAGCATGGGGGTACAATTTTTGCCAATTTAAACTGATGGTTTCCAAATCTATCTTCAGTGGCAACCATTATGAAATTTGTTTTTGACAGATTATTAAAGAGAATTGAAAGACAAATGCAATAGCTTATAGCACCCATTGCGGATTCTTATTAGTAAAAGCTTCACTTATAGAGTAAGCAAGGTGCTGCATTCTGCTTCCTCACTGTTCTACAGTTCTTTGATGACTATTTTACATGAGATAAACACTGTAGATCCACTCATTTATACGTTGACTTTTGGGGAAGGAAAAGAGAGAAAAACATTACCATTAGGATTATAAAGCTGCCAGTTCAGAGATAGAAATAAACATCTTTCTAACAATGATCATAGCCAGGAGTGATGGAGCAGTATCTCAGAGATAGGCAGTGGGTAGAAATGGATGTGAAGAAATTGTGCAATACAAAGGAAATTTCGGACTAGTTTATCATCCATTAAAAAAAGAAAAGAAAAGAAAAGAAAAAGTAATGTAAGCCCTTGTCAGGCTACATGCATACTCTGTGCATCTGGTAGAACTGGAACTAACTGAAAATCTCTTTATGAGGGGTCAGTATTTTAAATAATTCCTTCCATTCAACTTTCAAAACATTTATTACACTAATCAAATTCTTAAGGAAATATGAATCTGTTCTCTATCTGATCCCATCAATTCTATCCTTTTCACTTGTACTCTCATTTCTAAGACTCGGTGCCTGTGGTACTGCTACTGGAAGCCTTACTTCATTTTCCTTATTTTAGATTTTGGATTGTCATAGTATATTAGTATTTCCTTTTTTTTTTTTCCCCACTATTAGCTTGATAGTTAAACATTCTGTCAGTGCTTACCTTTCCTTATAGACTACAAAGTGCACCTTTGTTTTAACTTTCTGAAATCTTCATGCAGAACTTTATTCCACCGTTGCTGGTTGTCCTCAGTGAAAGGACTAGTTTTCTGCCATTACCTAAAATAGAAATAGTAATTGCATTTGATCACTGTATTGAGAAACCTTATGAAAAAAAAATTGGAAATGTTTCCATAAGTCTGACTTTCTAACTAAAAAAAAGTCACCTGTAAAACTGTAATAACTTAAAGTAAAAATTAAATGGAAGTCCCTAAGCTGTATAAACTTCTTACAAAAGAAAAATTTCAGTTGATTTTGATTTTCTCAAAATTATGGAAATGCTAATTATCTATTTTGTTTGTGAGACCAACTGATTTAAAGCCAAGGACGCTAAAGTTTACTTGCTTAAATTCAATAAAATTGTTAAATAATTTATGGATCAGATTGAAAATTAAGTATTATGATTTAAAAAACACAGACAGGGCTTCCCTGGTGGTGCAGTGGTTGAGAGTCCGCCTGCAGATGCAAGGGACACGGGTTCGTGCCCCGGTCCGGGAGGATCCCACATGCCGCGGAGCGGCTGGGCCCGTGAGCCATGGCCGCTGAGCCTGCGCGTCCGGAGCCTGTGCTCCGCAACGGGAGAGGCCGCAACAGTGAGAGGCTCGCGTACCGCAAAACAAACAAACAAACAAAACCACAGACAACACTATGATTCTTCCATCTAGATCTATGCTTCTTTGTGAACCATCTTTTGCAGCTAAAGAAATTCCAAATAATAAAATAAAATAACTTCAATCCATGGTACTACAAAGTGATGAAGCAAAATTTTCAAAAATGTTAAAGGGTAATTTTCAGAAAAAGTAAAACTATGATTCCAATACAGATATAAAAATGAGGAATTTATTTTACTCATATGATATCAAGAGACCAGGCAGATTTTTTGTTTGTTTGTTTTTTTTAACATCTTTATTGGAGTATAATTGCTTTACAATGGTATGTTAGCTTCTGCTGTATAACAAAGTGAATCAGCTATACATATACATATGTTCCCATATCTCTTCCCTCTTGCGTCTTCCTCCCACCTTCCCTATCCCACCCCTCTAGGTGGACACAAAGCACGAAGCTGATCTCCCTGTGCTATGTGGCTGCTTCCCACTAGCTATCTATTTTATATTTGGTAGTGTATATATGTCCACAGGCAGATGTTTGAACCAATTCAAAAGAAAAGCCAAAACAGCACATATTTATATATTGGGTTGGCCAAAAAGTTCATTTGGTTAGTGAATACCTTGTTCAATAAAATTCTTGGTGAAAATGAAAAATGTCTCATGTTTACTTAAAACCAAACGAACTTTTTGGCCAACTCAATAAAACAAAGGAATTTTGGGTGAATTGCAAATGGAGACAAAACTGATTTTCCACCGGGGAGCTGGATGGGGGAGGAAGGTAGACACAGTGAAGTTAGTATCACACAGGACAGAGTTGCAAAGATAATGAACAGAGCTATAATCTGATTAATCCACACTGTATGCTATAGAAAATGTATAATTTTCCATTGAAAAGCAATTTTTTTCAACAAAATTAATTTGGTCGAAAAATCATAACGTAACACTCACAAAAATATAAGCACATATATAGATTCATAAGTCCTTTTTCACTAAGTTTTTAGTAACCAAAACCCTAACCATGCTCCATTTTGATATCGGGGAATAGATGTTAAGCTTTAGCTTTAAGGTGGTATTAATGTAATGTTACCAAGAAATTCTAGGCTCAGGACTATTTTTTTTTTTTTTTTGCGGTACGCGGGCCTCCCACTGTTGTGGCCTCTCCCGTTGCGGAGCACAGGCTCCGGACGCGCAGGCTCAGCGGCCATGACTCACGGGTCCAGCCGCTCCGCCGCATGTGGGATCTTCCCGGACCGGGGCACGAACCCGCGTCCCCTGCATCGGCAGGCGGACTCTCAACCACTGCACCACCAGGGAAGCCCGCTCAGGACTATTTTCAGATGAAATTCCAGAGTTTCTCAAAGTCTGGTAAATCAGTTGCATCAAAATTTTCTAAGGTACCAATAAAACACAAATTTCTGAGTCCCACCTCTGATCTATTGAATCTGAATCTCTGGCATTGGCACCTGGGGATTTACGTACATAAAACGGTTTGTAGGCAATTCTTAGGCCCAAGAAAGTTTTGGGGGTCCAGTCTTAGAAAATTGCTCAAGCCTCTAAAGTGACTTATTTTTGCCCTGAGCTTCAGGTCTGTTTCATCAAATGTTGCCTTGTAGGGCCAGTTTAGCATTTTTGAGGTAGATGTTGGTGCGGATAACCTACCTGATCATTTGAACAAATGTAAATTTAGTCTGGTTCACTTTTAAAGATCCAGTTTTTCTTTTCCCTCTTTTTTTTTTTTTTTTTTTTTTTTGCGGTACGCGGGCCTCTCACCGCTGTGGCCTCTCCCGTTG